>NC_066396.1:66526183-66694664 GCF_013377495.2 Cygnus atratus
TGTTTACGTCTTTTCAGCCATTGAGAAAAAGGATTAATTCTCTTTCTAACAAACCCCCCAAATTAGCTTGCTTTTCAACAACAAACAGTCCATATGGTATTTGAAAATGAATTTTAAAATTTGTGTGAGCTGACTTATCCAAGTGGATAGTAACCATCTGGTCTTCTGAATAAATCAATATGCATCAAGCAATGTAGATAGAATTCTAAAAGCAAAGGAAGGTACTTGCAGTTGCTAAGCTTCTTAGCCACTATTTAGTCAAAAGTCATTGAGCTCAAATAATGTCTTTTATACTTTCAATAACCTGGTACTGAAATACACACTATTTGTTCCATTTTTGATATAGTCATGAAAGCTCCTTACAGTCAAACAAATTGGCCATCAGAATCAGCAGTTGGTATTATAAAATGATCTAAGTTATTATGTTATTGATTCTTATGCTGAAGTGAGATAGTTTCTCTTGAGTGATACTGCAGCATCTAATGTTAAAGCCTCAAACCTGGTATCTCTGAGGATGATAAACATGTCACAAGATTTATAGGTCCTCAAATTTACTCTTTAAAGAAGAACCACTGTTTCAGTGCTGTCATAGTTGAAAAAAAATTGCCTTCCAAAGATGACATGACTAAGACATGAAAAAATAAATCCAGTCAGAGGCCAGTCACTGGCTGTGTACCCCAGGGCTCAGTACTGTGGCAAGTTCTCTTCATAGAATCATAGAATAGAATCATAGAATCATTACGGTTGGAAAAGACCTGCAGGATCATTTGGTCCAACCATCACCCTGCTACCAATATCACCCACTAAACTTCAATATCTTTATCATTCATCTGGACAAGGGGATTGAGTGCACCCTCAGTAAATTTGCAGATGTCTGTGGAGTAATTACCTAAAGTAACTAGGAAAATTAAACTAATATTCACATTTTAAAGAAAATGTACAACATTGAAGAAGCTTTTAGGGTAGGACGTAGCTGCATTACCTGAGCATTCCCTAGGCTTCCAACCTTAGATGCTATTGCATTAGGGGGACCTGGTGTGCTGACTCTGAGGAACAGTACGGAGCGTAGAGTGGAGTGGAGACACTGCAGCTAGGCTCTGTGACAAGAGGGGGACTCGATTGTTCTTGTGCACACCGAGATTGATAAGGGGCATATTTGCTACCCTGAGCCAAAGACCTGTCATGTTTTTGACAAAATGCTGTACTCTAGTGAACTTTTGCTCATCATAATATCATTATAATACCAAAACAAACTTCGATCCCAAAAGCTACCTGCCTCCAAGATGTGACTACACCTCACTGAGCACAGGCTCTGAATTTCTCAGAGCCTATACCTTTAAATGAAAGCAAGAAAACTTTTCACCAATCATAACCAAGATATGCTTGACTAGAGTCACTCAAGCTCCACCTAAAAGATAGAAAATAATATAAATTGGCTTAAGAGAAAGGGGATGTTAGGGAAGATACCATTATGAGGGAAGATACCAACATGAAGGACAGTTTCTGACTTCTGGGATCAGCCCATGGGCTGAGCCTCTCTTCCTTCCACACTGGGATGCCGTGGGGTAAGATTTGAACACTTGGATATACCAGGTATCTCTGTGGAAACTTAGAAATCTCTGGAGTCTTTGTGCCTTTAAACACGTTAATAGCCAGGCTATGTACCTGTGTATTTCATGCATGCTAGCTTGCTTTTGCATACAGTGAATTTATCGCTGGCAATCCAAAGAACCTGTGTACCTGTTGCTGTAATAAATTGCACTTAATTGCATTGTTCCTAGCTGTGATAGTTCTCATTGAAAGCGAATAGAGTGAGGGCATACTACGCTGTTGGTGAATCCGTGACTGTGATAGTTCAGTACGCTGAATCCTTCCTTCCTTCCTTCCTCCCTTCCTTCCTTCCTTCCTTCCTTCCTTCCTTCCTTCCTTTCTTCCTTCCTTCCTCCTGCCCTTCTCTCCCTTCCTTCTCTTCCTTTCTTCCTTTTTTTTTTTTTTTTTTTTCATTTTTTTAAAGGAAATGCAAAACCCTTTCTCTGCATATCTGAGTGACAAACATGAATGTGAAGGAACCTTTGGTCTCAGAATCCAGTAAACATCTTGCAATGAGTAGACCATAAAGTTTAATCGGTTATTTCCTGAGATGCTGCTTCTGGTTCAGTTCTGCACAGGAGAGCACTTTAAATTTTCATTGGTAGCTTTCACTTAAACAAAATTCAATATATTAGATAAAATATTCTTTAATTTCTTCCTGGCCTGCCCTTCTGCTAACTACTCATCTGTGGTCTCATCATTCTTCCTCCTCAACTATTACATTACTAATATTACATTTTACAACAAGGGTCAATCTGACTGAAAGAAAATGTCACTTTATTTAGAGAAATGCAGCAGAGTGTTAGCCAACCAGTGAGAATTTCCCACCCTCAACCTCATGACAGTCAGTTAAGCAACACAGAATTGCACATGCCTCTGCTAAAGTATATGCGTCTGATAAGGTGTTGTAAAAAAATCTGAAATAATGTATGAATGTAAAATTTTAAAGTGTGGGAACTCTGTGATCTTTTTATATTTGATTCACACTAAGCTAAAGAGGCAAATTTCTTTTATAGTCTGAACAGGACTGAATACAAATGAATTATTTTCATTTGTCCACCTGGGCATAGAACAGCAGTTTTCTGAGCTATTTGTATTCCTTGTGTGTCTTGATAATGATGAATGTTCCAAGTGGTTTTATTTCCCATCTTAGAACAAAATGTTCCTCTAGATCTTCTGTGGGATGTTACAGATTCTTACCTATTATGTATTAAGAAAATATTTAACTTGGTGATGAAAAGCTCTCCATTTTTTAAATTAAATTCACTCTGTTAAAAGTTACATAATATACCTTTTTTTTTTTTTAATTGTTGTTATTTTCATAGCACTTCATTTGTAATAAGGAGCTTAATCCCAGTGATAACTAAGGGTGAAATCTAGGTGAGACCCTATACTGTTTGGCATCCTATATGCACATATGTCCAATGTTTGATAATGATCACCTGAGTTGAATTCTAACGTTATGTATGTGGTGAGTGCATGATTGGAGTAGGACCACGGAGTTAACAAAAAATCCACTTAGATTTTCTCTAAAAAGATAGGCTATGATAACAACAAAAACTGAAATGTTCAAGGAAGTCTCATGTCTGGTCCTAAGTTAGAAAAGGATTTTGCCTTGTAGGCTGTTGACATTGCATGCATGTAGACCTGCCATTTTCAGCTTTGTGAGTGAAGTGATTTCTATAATTTATTAAACCATTCTGTTTTAATGCAAATAAAAATCAAAACAAAACAAATGAACAAAAACAAAACAAAACCCAACCAACAAAAAAAATCAACCAATCAACAAAAAAGAATACCCTCCCCCCAAAGCAAACAGACAAAAACCCTCAACAAATACAAATTATAATTAAGGCACTACAGAGAAATCTTCATTTTGGGACTAATTTTAATCAAGTTTTTGACTATTGTGAATTTTTATTTTAAAATCTTTTAGGGCTGTAAAAGTATGTTCCTACTTCAGGTCCTGAGAATATAGGAGAATTCATATCCACTGCTCCATGAAATAGGTGTGTTTCAAAGGAAGAGATTTTTGTTTTGGTTTGGTTTTTTGAGAGTAAGGAAGTTGTGATGTAAACAACAATGGAAAGATGTGCTAATCCTAGTTTTGATAAAGTGGTGGGGGTAGAGGGAAAGATATTGACCAGAGAATTCAAGATTTTTTGGGGGATAATTAATAAAAGCTTTGATAATTCACAAAGTCTTTAAGCTGAAGCTGGGTGACTCTATATTACAGTGATTTGGAAGGTGTACACCTGGAGGCCATATCTGTTACTCCACCCACTAACTGGACAACTAGCAAGTTGGCATATGCCATTCCCATTTTCTAATGTTTTCTCTAGTATTAAAGTCAAAGTAGGCCTACAACTGTTTTGGAAAGCAGTTTCATAGGGACTTAGAATCTGAAGTGAAATTCAAGGGATCGGTTCAGATCAGTTCAATAATATCAGCTATATCCATGAAGAACCTTCTAGGTTAAAAGCAAATTTTTATCATCATTCATGACATTGTGGGAAATCAGTTTAATGATTCACAAGAAATACATGAAATATGATAATGTTTTCTTTTGGTGACTAACTTTTTTTCCCCCTTTGATCCAGGACAACTTCAGGAATATCATCTGGTATAGGTAATTATCTGTAAATAAGGGCCATGAAGGCATGAATAAGCAATGTCAAGAGAAGAAAGTAAGGATAATGGTCAGGTAATGTTTCACCGATGACAAAATGTATCTTCTCTTCCTTATAGTCATATGTTTCAAAGAAAACTTGAGTTCTCATGCTGACCTCTTCCTAGCCTTTTTCCTACTTAATTCTGGGGTTGTAACTAGAAATAAAATTAAGGAATACTATTTTTTTTTTCTCAGATTTGGAGTATATATCACTTTTAAGCAGCAGATTTCAATTTATTTATTAGATTTTTAGAAATTATTTCCACCTTACTCAAAGCGTTTTGTGATATCTTCAGAGTTTGAGAGAGGATTTCAAAGTATCTTTTCAACAGTTTTTCAGTTGACTTACTGGTCTCTCTCTCTCTCTTCTCAAATACAGTTTCTTACAAAAATATATCTAACCGTACTACTTTTCAGGAAGGAAGAGGAGAAAGGTATCTATATGACAGCTGCAGAAGCAGATGTGATGAGCAGCTTATGAAGTCCAAATTTAGTGATAGAAATAAGTACTCCCATTTATAGATCACTGCAAAATCAAACCACACTGGACATCAGAAATATTGATGAATGTATAAGAATATATTATTTTGTTGTGGTTTAAACCATCAAGCAGCTAGGCACCACACAGCTCTTTGCTTATTCACCCCACTAGAATCACAGAGTCATAGAATGGTTTGGGTTGGAAGGGAACTCAAATATTATCCAATTCCACCCCCATTGTCATGGGCAGGGACACCTTCCTCCAGACCAGATTGCTCAAAGCGCCATCCAACCTGACCTTGAACAGTTCCAGAGACAGACCATCCACAGTTTCTCTGGGCAACCTGGTCCAGTGCCTCACCACTCTCAGAGTAAAGAACTTCTTCTTAATGTCTAATCTAAATTTAGCCTTTTTTAGTTTAAAGCCCCCCCCCCCCCCCCCCCCCCCCCCCCCCCCGCCTTTGGGATGCTGGAGAGAATCAGAAAAAAAAAAAAAAAAGGTAAAAACTCATGAGTGGATAAAGACAGATTAATAGGACAGAAAAGGAATAATATTATGTGAATATACAGAACAGGTGATGCTCAATGCAGTTGCTTTGTACCCACTTGGTATCCAATTGTCCAATGCCTAGCAGACCCTGAACAGCAGCCTTCACCACCCAGACAACTCCTCCCATATTTATTGTTCAGCATGACGTCATATGATATGGAATATCACTTTGGACGATTTGGGTCACCTGTCCTGGCTCTGTCCCTTCCCAGCTTCTTGTGCTCTTGCATCTTGTGTCTCCTTGCTGGTGGGACAGCACAAGAAACTGAAAAAGTCTTGGGTCTATGTAAGCACTGCTCTGCAGCAACTAAAACATCAGTGTCTCATCAGCATTATTCTCATCCTAAATTCAAAACAAAACACCATACCAGCTTCTAAGAAGAAAATTAACTCTATCCCACCTAAAACCATGGCATAAGGAATATTATTTGGTGCTCTGATACTCAATGACTCAATGAGAATAGCATGTTCTCAGTAACTCCCTAGATTTGACTTTTACTCATTTGCCTTGCATCTGTGAATAACTTAAGGAAATTGATAAAAGTCCTTTTTCACTTCCTTTCTATGGCCTGGATTGAATTAAAATCTCATTACAGATGAGATCTTTGGTGTCTTTTTCTAATTCTCTCCAGATCTTCAGAAGTTATTGCTAGTCATCTAGAGTTTTGCCTCAATTTGTATTACTGGGTGGGCTGGTGCAAAATGCGGGTATCCATCTCTGAAAGAAGGCTCAAATTAGTGTAGCAAGAGTTCTGTTCTTCTGTGTAATCTCCATGTTAATATCTTTGGCTTACAGCTGAAAGTGTATTTCTTCTGACTGACAGTTATCAAAGGGAGCTGAGCCTCAGATTGGAGATGGTAAATCAGATTTAATGCAATAAATCAAAACACCAAATATCTTTTTCTCATGGTATAGTTGGCTTTATAGGACAAGCTAAATAAAATAAACTCGTGTGTCAGTGGTATAAGTATATACAACTCTTGGTGGTCACAGGAAACATTCCCTAGAATGAAAAAAGTGCATTTTCATTTGAGATTTTTGTGACAATCAGGCCCACCCTTTGTGTTGCCTGTCACATTGGCAGGTCTCGGTAAGATCCCCCTGATCAGATACGACTTCAGTTCTTTAATTCTTTGCAGGGGACAGGGAAGGTAGTCCAGCATTTTGTGTTTTCTGTCTACCTGTTTGCTTAGGAGCCAATCAGACTTAGAACTATGAAAGAACTGATGAAAGAAAATGAAAAAAATGAAATGTCATGAGAAACTGTTGTTCTTCTAATTCTAACTAATCTGAGACATGTCTCGTGTCGTGCTGTAGGGAGGTGCCTACCCCCTTTTACAGAGTGGTCAGTGAACCAGGGTTCTTAGAAGGCTTAATGCAAAGTAGGTCTGGCTACATTGCATAGTTACTCAGAACCTGGACAAAATGAAAGGAAAGAAACAGGCAAAAGCCCCGACAACTGTTTGTGTTCTTATGTACTGGTTACTGTTGCTATTCAGCTCTCTTTCTGTTATTTGGTGTGAAATGTCTCTTACAAGTGACAAGAGCTGACAACAGTATGTAGGTGATCACTACACAGAATGTGCAAACATTGAAGATTGGTGAAAACAGTTATGTTGTTATATATCTGACAGGTTAACCTTCTCTGAGTGCTTATACTGAGGGGCACAGCATAGTTCATTTTCACTCCCTAGCAGAAGACCTCCTGGCTGGTTGTCAGGAAAGTCAATGGGCCGTAGAAGTTGTTGTAGAAGAGCTTCACAGTAGGTGTGAATTCAAACACTATTGATTCAGTCTCCATTAGACAGATTAACTGAAGTAAACAGAGGGAGGAATGGATGATTTTGTGTAAAAACTACAATGATATGAAGTAATGTCATGTTGAATTCGTGTTAGGAAGATGGTGTTCATTTTAAAAGACTTAAATTTAGATGTCTAAATATGCATGTTAGGTAAGAAAGCCTTGTAAGCATTAGATGCTGGTAGGCATAGCAGATGTGAGCTAAAGGCGCTCTCAATTGATTGCACAGATTGTATTGATTAGATACCTGTCTTGACTATAATCAAAGCTAGGGAAGAGCAAGTAGAAATCTAAGAGTAATTGTCTTAGTCTGGAGTTGTTATGTTAAGACTTCTATGGAGTACAGTGTCGCATATTATTCAGTTACCCGCAAGCTGACTAAATTAAATGGTTGTGGTCACTGTACTATTGCAAAAAGAAAGAATTTGGAGAAGATTTTAGAAGCAAAAATAGACCATCACACTTTTAACATGTTATGCAAAGAGACAAGTGTTAGTTGAGTTATAGATGACTACATCACATGGTGAGTCTTGCTAGGTGCAGATGGGATCTGTGCAGTGATGTTACTAGGGATGCAAAGGGTATGGTAGACTAAGGAACATGTATCATTTTTCTTTTTGTTGATATGCACATTTTGAGGTTGGGTCATGGAAGCTGAGAACACAGAAATGAATGAACAATTTCAAGATGTCTTAGTTTTAGAACAAGTATCTGAAATTCATTTTAAAAGTATGGATCTTGAGCAGTCCCCATGAGAAGTAAAAACAGGAAGAAACAGCCAAATGCAAATATCACCTTCTATGTAAAAGGCTGTGGTTTTGGACCACACTTTTGAGCTGTACCATTTAACCAACCAGCTGCAGTGATAATGACAGCCAAAAGTAAATATTGTAAGAAACACAAGTGAATTCCTGGATAAAAAATATCCTTTTTTTTTTTTTTTTTTTTTTTATTACTACCCCCCTGCCTGTGCCCCCAGTTCTAAACCTAGTGCAATTAGCAGTACAGTATTGAAATATCAAATTAAAAAGTTTAACTCCAATACTATATACAGTAGGAAAAATTTGTAAGTTTGCTTAAGACCCAAACAAAAAAAAATCATCAAATGAAGCAAGATTTACTTTTTCTGCATCACATTTTTTGGTACAAGGTGAAATCTGTAAATAAGAAAAACAACCCTGAGAAATTCTCTAAATATTACTTTTTGCAGTGAACTGTTTACACTATGGATTGTTTGGTGTCTGAATGTATTCTTGAGAGTAAAATATTACTCATATTTAATACTAAAAATATCTATATATCTAAGTAAAAACTGAAAAGCACTTGCATTTTTAAAGTTGATGTGAATTATAGATAAATTTGAGTTTTATTAAGAAACACATTGAGCGTACAAAACAGAGGCTCAAAGGATTTAAGAATTAACAAGGTCCTAGGAGTGAGAAAGAAGATACCAGAGTAGGAAATCAACAAAAGAGATTGAGCAGTGATCAAAAACTCTGAAACTGAATCTCTTCTAACTTAACAAATACTGTTGACAAATGAAATATCTGTAGATTATGTCTTAATAAATACTCATTTAATTTTATATCACTATATAAGACCATATGGAAAGCTTCAATAACAGATGTTTTCCAGTCATTACTCCCTGTGAAAATGTTCTCTGAACATTTATAGAGTGTCTCATGATTGAGGCATCAATACTCAGGGCTTAGTTTTTATTTACTCAAAAGCTTTCATTTGCCATCAAGAATAAGCATATTGTATGCATCTACTCCCCTAATTATGGTGCCAACAATGTGTCTGACAGAAGAATTAATTTTGACTGTGATGACCGGGTATGTGAGGTGAGTTGTAAAAAGGACAAGGGCAGGCACTATCCAAACCCTGCTCCTCACACACCATTTTCTTCTGTTTGTTATTTAGTCAAAATGTAGGTATTTTAAATGAAATTTTGGCTTTCAGGAATCTGTTTGGGGGCTATTTTTATGTCTTGACTTGAAATTTTACTTGGAGAAAGAAAAAGATTGGAGTGTCAAAATGATTGAGATGGTCCAATTTGACTTTGTGGAAAAAAAGAAAGTTTCAATTTTTTTTTTTTTGAAGACTTTGTTTCTGTGCTTCCTTCCCCTACCCCCCAGCCACCCCCACTGTTTTTTTTTTTTTTTTTTTTAACTTTAGTGTATGTACCTGAATATTATGTACTTTAACTCCTTTATCCAGACTAAGCTCTTAAGTGTTTTGACAGATGTCTGTCTGACCAAATCTTAGGTATCTCCAGTGATAAGGATTTCACACCTGACCTGCATAGGTTATTCCAAAGGTTAATTGTGAATGGAAAGCTTTTCTTAACACCTAATGTAAACCTTCCAAGCTTGTTACTTGGACTGTCAACAGTGGAACTAAAAATGTTACTGTCAGCCATTACTTTTGGAGCTGTGAAGCATATTGTTGTGTCTTTGTTCATTCTATCCATCTTTTTAGGTGAAAGTAACATAAAATACAATTTAAAAAGTCAAAGTTGGAGTAAAATATGATGTTACATACATGTGTGTTCATGTATGTACCAGAGCAATTACTCTGTAAGCATATGACAGGGCAACATTGTTTGTCCAGAAAAACAGTTCATATGTCTTTTCCTTTCTGTCAAGAAAGAACCTATGTATTTTTAAGTAGTTGACAGGCTTCCTTGCCAAAGAGGAAGCCTGGACTTAAATGATATAAATTTATCTGGGTCTGGTTTTCTCCTCTCACTGTATCACTCAGCCATTTCAAGTGCAAGTTGTCTTCATTTTATCTCTGCAAAAGGAAAACTTTTATCAATTGTCCATTTCTTTTTTACTTCCAAAACAGTTCACAGCTAGGTCACTGAATCAGAGAAAAGTAATACTACTGCATTATTTAATTGACCAATGAATAACAAGTATTCAAATAGATAATGGAGTGACTAGTTTACAGACATGCTCAGGTTAGGTTTGTTTCCTTGGGTTAAAAACCCTCTCTTCTCAAACAATTTCTGAGTATATTCTGAGTATATAATAATGACTGTGACCAGTTCCAATGACAAGTTCTTATGGCTAAATTTGACGGAGAAGTAGCTTGAACTTAATGATATGATCAGCACTGATTTTAGTGTTGATTTGGATGACATTTTGCAGACAAGCTCACCATACTCTCTAAACTTGCACTTTGTGCCATATGGGAGATTTTAAATTCACATCTATAGCAATTTAACGCTGCAGCTAATCATCTTTCACATTCAAGTAAAAAGAAATCATGGCAGGTTTTCAAATGTTTTACAAATTGGCACTTTTCAAGGAAAGGGCAACATTATCTTTAGTAGTGTCACAATATTTTTCTTGCTAAAACTGATGGATGATTTTATCTTTATTTTTGGATTTTATGTTATATTACTGAGGTATTTAAAGGAGTATTGCTATGAACAGAAAGTTTTTATTTTAGTTTTAGTTTTAGTTTTAGTTTTGCCAGTAAAATGCAACAGTTTGTGTTTCACTGGTAACTGTATTTATAGTTCATATAAAGTCATCTGTGAATCAGTTCCTGCAACAAGGCCAGAACTTCAGTGTGATCCAAAGTACTTTTTCTGAACAAGTGAGCAGGTTGTAATGTTATTATATATCCATCATCTGTTCTAAGTATTTACCTATCTATTTTTGGGTGACTGTCTAATTGCAGCTTCTGAACATTTGAAGTATTTGTGTTCTAATTTGATAAATTAAATAATCTTCTGTGCCTTTTCTTTGTATAGAACCTTCTAGTTAAATTACCTCATAGATAAATAAAGCAGACTAGGCTCTTCTGATTGCATGAGAAGTCTGTATCATTTAAATGTTTTTTGTTGGATCATCTTAACAATCTTTTGCCTTTTCTACATCTCTGGATATTGATACCAGAACTGAATATAATATATCTGGAATGACAGAAGATTTGGAGAGACAAGTCCACGATATAGATCAAAGTTATTCTCTGTGTTTTCTTGTGTATGTTGTAGAGAATGAATATGTTAAAAATGGAACCTAAATAGGGAATTTTCTGTGTTTTTTGAGATTGTAAGTTGATGAAAAAAAGTCTGGACCAAATTTTAAACTGGAGGGTGACTTAGACCAACTAATCAGTAAGCATGTTGAATTCTTATCATTGAAAGACACAGATGAAGAATAAAAGGTGTAACCACGCTAAAGTTATGTATCACTGTGACAAAGGTATACAAAAACTACATTTCAGTATAATTTACCTGACCAAGGAACTTTGTTTACTCAGGCTATTTGGTCCTCTCTGCTGAGTGTTAGAGAAGAAGCACTCGGATCATAGATCATTCTTCCAAACGGCACTTTCAGGCATTGAAAAAACAGTATTAGCCAAAGACCTTATAGAAAGCCTGCTGAAGTCTTTCAATTGATTTCAGATCAGATTAGAAGTGCAATCCTGTGTTTGAGTGCTAAACAAAAATTCTTATGAGAAAAAAATTGTCTTCGTATCCCATGTATCCAAACAATTTCAGGGAAATTATGGCTCTAGAAATGTGATTATATGTGTTGATTACTTGAAATTAGTGTGAGTCTAATGTTTACTTTAATAGTTTTATCAACTGACTTCATAACAGACTCTTCTGAGTTGGCCTCAAGTGAAAACTAACCAAAAATTTACATCCAAGTCTCTGGACTTAAGTGCAGCTGTAACATGGTGCCTATCAGGTGCCTAACAGAACATTTAAAGCATTGGCAGACCTAAAACCTCACAGGTAATTTAGGGAAGTTAAGGTCTGTCTTTTTTGAATGCAGCTGAAAATAGTAGAGTCTGTTTACAGATGAGGTTTGAGTTTCACCCATTCTGATTAGAAGTTTTTAGCTTCCAGGTTTACTCAAAATATTATGAGTGGTTTTTTTTTTTATTATTGAAGACAAGGATGCTACAAAAATTTGCTGTTTAGCAATGATTGGCTATCACAGAGCGCAATACTGAAGAGAATACATAATTATAGTAATTACAGAATGAAATATATTACAAACATTAAGTATGTACCCTCCCCCCCCCCTTTTTTTTGTATTTTCTTTAACCTCCAGCTATCATGTCATTATTTGTGCCCTTGTGCAGTAAAATTCTTAGCTCCTATGACTTTATCATAAGATGTTATTTCAATTCTATTTAGAAAGCATTTAATACCCCGTGACTAAAAGCAGTAAGTAAGTCCCTGTAGTTGCATTGACTTCACGAGAATTACACACATTTACACCAGCTTGTATCTCCATGTCCCAGTTTGTATCAGGCTGATATAGACTAGACATTCATCATGTTTTTCAAGTGTGGCTTTCAAGAATCTCCTACATGTTGTGTGAATTGTTAAGTACCTACAAGGCAGAAGAGAGAACACTGGTGTTCTCCTCTCTGTTGAAGAAAAATAGGTTGTATCTGCATTGTCTTGAAAGTATGTGTTGCATTTATATTTCCCGAGAGTCTTGTATTTAATTGTCCTGGTTTCAGGTAGGACAGAGTTAATTTTCCTCCTAGTAGCTGGCAGGGTGCTATGTTTTGGATTAGAATGAGAAGAGCGCTGATAACATGCTGATGCTTTAATTGTTGTAGAGCAGTGCTTACACCAAGCCAAGGACTTTTCAGCTTCTCGCTCTGTCCTGCTAGCAAGCAGGCTAGGGATGCAGCAGGAGCTGGGAGGGGACAGACCCAGGACAGCTGACCCAAACTGGCCAAAGGGGTATTCCATACCATCTGACGTCATGCTGAACAATATATAGGGGTGGCTAGCCGGGGTGGGGGGCCGGCTGCTCGGGGATAGGCTGGGCATCGGTCAACGGGTGGTGAGCAATTGCATTGTGCATCACTTATTTCGTACACATTATTACTATTAATACTATTATTATTATTATTATTATTATTATTATTGTTATTCTTTTCCCTGTCTTAATAAACTGTCTTTATCTCAACTCACAGACTTCACTTTCCCGTTTCTCTCCCCCATCCCGGAGAGGGAGGGGGGGAGGGTGAGCGAACGGCTGTGTGGTGTTTGGCTGCCAGCCGGGCTAAACCACAACATTAATAAAAAATAGAGTAAATGTTCTGTTTTAAAATACTTGTTGTAAACATTTTTTAGTCAAATGCAGGATCCGATATATATATATATATATATATTCTTTTCAGGCAGCACATGTATACTATGTATTTGGTAATCCAATAGTTATTATGGGTGTCTGACTCTTTGTGAAATATCAAGCAGCAGATCAGTTGCAAGTTCAGCAGCTATTGCAGTTGTGCTGCACAGTACTGATAGCTGATATTGTGAGTTGGGGCAGTAGCTGGCTACTGCCATAGCTTGCCTGCTCCCCTAGCTTGCCCTGCTCACTCATTCCCTCCTGCTTGGAGCTGCCAGACCTCTCCTTTCCTGTGAATTAATTTTGGAAAAAGTGAAAAGGCTTCCAAAAAAAGGTGAAATGCATTTCAGATCCTATTACAGTTCAGAAGCAATAGACTGTATCCATAACTGAGCCTCAAAAATACACAAAATGACTTTTTTTTTTTTTTCCCCCCTACATGAGAAGTGGTATACAAACCAGTGAAGGTCTATGGCATTTCATACTTGCAACAAAAACAATAGCCCAGTTTAGGAACACCCTCCTGTCCCACATGTAATTAATGTAAAATTCTTTGCAAACAACCAGATGGCAAACAACAAGCGTATTGTATACATATTGTCTTCCAAATATGTTGCTCCCATGTCTTGGCTGCCAGGGAATGCCAGTTGTAGCATAAATATGTCATTAATAATTTGTCAGCTTGCCCTACTAATGACAGAAACTGTGACTGTCAAAAATAATTTAAAAAGATTTCTTAACTAATATCTGTCACTTAGAAGTTCATTGAAGAGTCATTTTTAATAAGCAAAAAATACAGCACTGTTTGGAAGTAAGCTATGTAATACAATGTTGGAAAGACTAGTGCATTTAGTTGAATGAAACATCAGTGAATATAGTCCAGGCAAGTTAAATACCCTGCACAGAAATTCAGTTTAATTGAACTTTACTCTCCCTGCTCCCATCCCACTCCTCTCCTGATTACACCTTGTACTATCAGAATGAAAGTCAGGGTTAACATTAGAGATGAGACATATCACTATTTTCTGGTGCGGGGAAAGCATGTAGGCACAAATATTTTCATTAATAAAAGATGCCTTACAATCTTTAAAAAAACACTTCCCACTTTTTGAAGTTTGTTTTCATGTATCAAAAGAAATGTCAAAGAAGGAAAAAAAAAGAGATGTGGGACTGGAGTCACCCTTGCTGTGGTTTGATTGGTCTCAGTTTGGTATGCAGTATTCACTCACGCCTGGAGACTGTAGGATAAGGATAAAAACAGGCTCTATTACCTGTTCACTGACACATGCAGCATGGGGAATAAACACGATGAAAGAGAGACACGCAGATACTTGCAGGGCATCTGGGATTATGGAGATGTAGTGGGCTGGCTCCCATGGCTAGAGAGTTGCAATGGAAGGATACAGGCCCTTTAGGAAGAACAGGCATGGGAGATGAGGAAGGGATGTTTTCATCTGTGTCAATGACCAGCTGGAGTGCATGGAGTTCTGCCTGGGGATGGATGATGAGCTGGCAGAGAGTTTATGGGTTAAGAGATTAAAGGGAACACAGGGCTAGGGACATTATAGTGGAGCCAAGGAAGACCAGGCAGGAAGACCAGGAAGACCAAGCAGATGAGACCTTCTACAGACAGGTAAGAACAGCTTCACAAGGTGTGGTCCTCATGGCAGATGACTCTGATATCTGTCGAAAGGACAACATGGAAGAACATAAGCAACCCAGGAGGTTCCTGTAATGTGTTGATGGTAACTTCCTTCTCCAAGTGATAGAGGAGTCAATGAGGAAAGGAACTATGCTGGACAGCATTCTCACCAAAAAGGAGGGGCTGTTGGGAATGTGAAAGTCAAAGGGAACCTTGGCCACAACGACCATGAAATGTTGGAGTTTAAGATCCTTAGGGCAGCAAGTAGGGCGCATAGCAAGCTCACAGCCCTGGACTTCAGGAGAACAGACCTTGGCCTTTCCAAGGATCTGCTTGTTAGAGTACCATGGGTTAAAGGCCCTGGAGAGAAGAGGGGCCCAGGAAAGCTGGTTAATTCTCAAAGATCACCTCCTTCAAGAGCATTCCAACAAAGAAGTCAGACAAAAATGCTAGGAGTCCTGCATAGATGAACCATGTAGCTCCTGGACAAACTCAAATACAAAATGAAGCCTGCAGGAGGTGGAAGCAAGGACAGATAACCTGGGAAGAATACAGAGACATTGTTTGAGCAGCCAGCGATCAAGTTAGGAAAGCTAAAGGCCAGATGGAGTTGAATCTGGCCAGGCATGTCAAGGGCAACAAGAAGGACTTCTACAGGAACATCAATGATAAAAGGAAGACTAAGAAAAAATTGGGCCCTCTATTGAATGAAATAGAAGATCTGATTAACTAGGACAATGAAAATGCTGAAGTACTGAATATCTTCTTTGCCTCAGTCTTTAATAAGACGACTGTCCTTCTGTAATTCCAGGTCCCAGAGATCAGGCTGAACAGCTGGGGCAAGGAAGATGTACAATTATTGGAAAAGGATTAGGTCAGGGAATGCTTACACAAACTGCACATTCGTAAGTAGTACATGGCCCTGAAGGGATATACTCATTTGTGCTGAAGGAGCTCTCTATAATCTTTGCTCAATCATGGCAACTGGGAGAAGTGCCTAAAAACTGGAGGAAAGCAAATGTCACTCCTGTTTTCAAGAAGGGCAAGAAGTTAATTGGAGACAGTTAATTGCAGGCCAGTTAGCCCAACATCAATCCAGGTACATGAAGGAGAAGAAAATCATCAGGAATAATCCACATGGATTCGCCAAGGGAAAGTCATGCCTGACCAACCTGATAAGCTTCTATGACGAAATGACCATCCTATGATGTGTCTGCCTACACTTCAGTAAGACCTTTGACACTGTTCCTCATAAAATCCCCATAGAGAAGCTGTTGAAGTTTGAGCTGGATTGGCAGAGAGTGTGGTGAATGCAACAGAAAATATAAGATCCTTTTTTTTTTTTTTTTTTCCTATTGCTGAATTCATTAACTGTATTAAAAACAAAGATGAATGTTAGGAAAAAATAATATAATTAATGACAGAAAACTGTGAAAGTACAAAAGATTAATTTATATATATGTCTATGATGTTCCTAAAATATTGAATGTTTGCTACTTTATTCAACAGAGATAATCCCCATTATTGATTCTTCTCCTTCTCCTTCTCCTTCTCCTTCTCCTTCTCCTTCTCCTTCTCCTTCTCCTTCTCCTTCTCCTTCTCCTTCTCCTTCTCCTTCTCCTTCTCCTTCTCCTTCTCCTTCTCCTTCTCCTTCTCCTTCTCCTTCTCCTTCTCCTTCTCCATCATCTTAACCTTCATCTTCATCTTCTATTTTATTATTATATTAATATCAAACACTCCCTGAAACTTAATGTGAGAGACTTGTCACTTAACTTGTCACTTAATTATAAGTCAGACACTTTGCCTACGCTATTCAGTCTTACTCTGCATGCCATGAACAGAAGCCAATGCTTATAGAAAGCTGGTTAGTCTATCTGTCTTTGTCAGTTATGTTATAGTGGGTGATATTGCCTTCTAAATATATTTACTACAAAGGAAGATTAGGTGAGTGTCTTAGTCTAAATGGCTGGTTTGAAAAGACTAGCTGGATTGACTCTCAATTTAACTGCGATTTTTGGCTTAGATTTTAAGTTTGATTTTCTTTTCATGTTGATTTATGGACTGCTGGGGATAAAAAAATAGGTAAAGACTTCTGCAATAGACTGGCCTCATAAATATACATTAATCAGGCAGAAATGAATCATCTCTCTCTTGTCTATGAAAAAAAACAAAATGAAGATGTTGATGGCTTAGAAGTACATTGAGCTTTTCCTGTCCAGGGCTAGCAATATAAATTTGTTATGCAGGACCTCTCAATAAGAAAACTTTTTTTTTTTTTTGAATTGATCGTGTATTAAATTTAAAAACAGACTGAGGGTGAGAATTTGTCAGGGAAAAAAATAGTACCTAGCAGCAATCTGGTTTGAATTGACTAAATTGTGTGGCAAAAAGTCTACTGACTTCTGTCAAAGGCAAGTTTTCCTCTTCAGTTTATAAGCAAGGTAAAAAGTACTTTTTTTCTAATTAAAGGGTGAATGATGGAAAAAATACAACACCCCGATGTTTGTAAATCTTTTGATCATTGTGTAGCTATACATTTTGATAGTTGTGTAAATAACTTGTTTAACTCTGGAGCTAAGAAATACAGTTTCCACCCTTTACTTCCCTGCACAGGCGTCATGTTAGAAATATAGGCAAAGAAAGAACAGTGAGGAGAATATGTCCATGACTAAACACATCCAGAGAAAAGAGAAAAAGAATGACTTATACATAGCAAATGAATGAAATGATAATTGCATGTATTTTCTGAGTCACTTTGAACTGGAATTTGCCAAAGTATAAAATGATACATTTTGTCAAATTCATAGGAAAAAAAATATTCATATGATGTTCTGCATGGTGTATTTTTTTCCTTCACATAAAAGCAAATTCATTAAATCCTGCTGATTTTAATATAATGGAACAAGCAGGAAATAAAGTTGAAATATACCATACCGCTTGTTATAAATTTTCTGAATATTTGTTCCAGGGAAATGAAGTTACCCAACTTCCCTCCCCTGCAAGGATGGATAAGTTTACTTTTGAGGATTTTGTGAAGGGGGCTGCTAAATGCTAAGGGAGTGATAATACAATTTGAAAAGGAAAATAAAACTCTAAAAGCAAGTGTAATATCTTAATCACTGGCTAATTATCATAATTTCTTTCTATGATTAATTATAGGCAACACTATTAGGACTTAAAAGCTTGGTCATTTATTCATTTATTTGGTAAAGAAACATAGATATGGGAATTTTCAGATAGTAATTTACTGGCTATTTCCATTTTCAAAATTTATTTTCTCACTTATCTAGTAATTTTTTGCAACTCTCAAAGTTTATTAAATATCTCTAGTAAGCTCTGTTGAGGATTGTTTCTAAGTGATTTTAAACTTTCTTTTGAACAGTAATGTTAGGGATATATATAAGATACGATTTGTTCTATATAATGTAAATGTCTTGAAACAGTTAGCTCTTTTGAGGAATCTCATCACTTACATCACATAAGTACAGTGTTACTGCTAAACCAGGGTTTTTTTGCTTTTATTTTTTATTTTTTTTTCCAGAATTAGATTCATGAAAATTTTAGTACTGTACTAATATTCCTAGTTATATGATAGTATAAAGATATACATAGAAACATCTGAATGGAGCCAGTGTAGTTGGTCATAAGGTCTTTTCTGCTATTAAACATTAAAGAAATTTAAAAAAAAGCAACATGTAGTTACTTGTAGGGCAAATTTATTATTGTTATTGTTATTGTTGTTGTTATTATTAATTATATATACATATATAATGCTTCAAGTACTAATAAGTATCATGTTCAATTCAGAGGTCAGCTTCTTCAAACATCTGGATACAGACTGAGACTCAAATTCACTAAGTTATTCTGTGGCTATCCAGTTACAGGCCTTGTTGAAATTTGTAGCGGGGTGTGCTGTAACTTAGCTTTGTATCTGCTCATTATTTAATGGCAATTTTGGAGCTGTCCCTGAGGCAGTACAACTGCTGACCAAAGTAAAACATGAAATAAACTGAAAGGAAATTAAACTCTTTTATATAAAACTCCAGAATCATGTGCAGAGCTCAGAATCACTGTGGGGAATTTCCCATGAGGCAAATGTCTTCCCCAGTTGATGAAAACAGTTTTGACTACTGAAAGATGAAGAAAAAAAGGTTTACTAAGAAAAAAAAAAGTTAAATAAAGGGCTTGGTAAAGTTATCTGGTTTAAAATATGCACAAATATTTTAAAGCAGAAAGGGGTATTTTACTCTAACATGAAAAACAGTAGAGCACTTTTCTAAAATTCTTCTAGTCTTTTAAATTATTGATATTTTAATGCATTAAAAAGTCAAAGGTATTTATGGCTGCTGGATTCTCCCAGAAAAACTCTCTGGAGAATTGAGAGATATGTTGAAGTACAGTAAGAGTAAGATTTCTGCTTAAAAATCAATGGCAAGTTAGACTTAATAACTGTATTAAAAATAAGAAAAAATGCTCTGCAGGCAGAAAAAAAAAAAAAAAAAAACAGTTTTTGCTACAGAACTGTTTTCTTCATTTTTTTCCTTACTCCAGAAATCAATAAATGCCTTCTTATTTACAACCCATCTCATCAAAAAATATTCATCTCCATCTTTTATCAACCTGCTGCAAATCCACCTATTCATGTACTTTTTAGGACTTTGCTGTGGTTGCTGGGGGGTGTCTAATGTCACATTTTCCTTCTCAACAGTTATCCACAGTGTGGATCACTATCTATAGACCTATTGGGCCCAGCAGGAGAGCAGATATTGCAGATATTATGGGTGACTGGGGACATCTGTTTTGTCTAGTCCTTGATGCTACTTTTCCTGATTTTGAAGGCCTTCAGGGGATTCATAGGATTAAAGAGATGCAGACAAAAAAGAATTACGTGCTTTCTCCTTCCCAGTTTCTGTGTATACAGGTGTACCCGAGATAGATATTTCTTACAGTCTTAAGATTGTCATGAATTTCCCACGGTGCTTTTCCAAAGACACCAAGAAATAACAGTCTCTAGAAAGCTGTTAATGGTACTGACATGAGCCTTCCCACAGTCTTTGCAAGTGCTTCACTTCTTGGGCCATTTGATGTTTCTTTTAGAGAGAGCCAAAAACTACAGTTGTGGCTATAGAACTAAATTTTATAGTGCTTTCTTTTAAAAATATGGTGTTTTATAGTACTGGTCATTCCCTAATAAGAAAGGAAAATACTGTAGCTCATTAGAGTTAATATCTTCTTTTATACCCAAATTACAAAGCACAAACTACTCAGGAATTTCACTTCCACAGTGCAACTGTTTCCTGTTCTATGCGGTGTTTATCCAGGTGTATTGTAGGACTGTTGATAAATAAAGTAATTTGAAACTGGCTTGGTTAGGAGTAAAGCAGCTTCATAAAAATTAAGAAAAAATAAATGTGAGACCATAATATACATATTTTTTCTTCCACACGTGTTTTCTGGGGACTGTACTGATGATCAAATGGACCCTTGGTGAAGTCACTCTTTGAACTGTGCAAGAGAAGTAACCTTGACTCATTTTTTTTCACTGAGGCAAGCAGTGAAAAATGAATGTTATCTTTGTCCGTTAATAACATTCCGTCTGAACCATAAATATTTTGATCTCTGGAAATTAAGCCATTAGAGACCCAGGATGCCTGAATAGCATGTCTTGTTTCAAATATGCAAGGAAATATGGCACTGGGTTTTATTGGAAGTAGATCATAGAATCACAGAATCATAGAATGGCTTGAGTTGGAATGGACCTTAAAGACCATCTAATTCCAACCCCCTTGCCAAGGGACACTTTCCACTATATTAGGGTTGCTCAAAGCTCCATTCAGCCTGACCTTGAATACTTTCAGGGATCCACAACTTCTCTGGACAAGCCTCACCCTTACTCAGGGTAAAAAATTTCATCCTTATATCTAATCTAAATCTACCCTCTTTAGTTTAAAGCTGCTACCCCTTGTCCTGGCAAAAAGTCTCTTCCTATCTTTCCTGTAGGCTCCCTTTATTTACCGAAAGATCGCTGAAGGTGTCCCAGAGCCTTCTCTTCTCCAGGCTATGCAAGGTCTCCTGGAGCCTTCTCTTCTCCAGGCTAAGCATCCCCATCTCTCTCAGCCTTTCTGTGTAGGAGACGTGTTCCAGCCCTATGGTCGTTTTCATGATCCTCCTTTGGACCTGCTTTATAGGTACATTTCTCTCTCGTGCTTGGTAATCTTATAATATTTTATATGAATACCCAAAAAAGGATTGTGAAGTTCCATTCACTTCACTTAAAACAAACAAACAAATAAAAAAAAAACACCCTAAATGACCTTTCCTTGGACAAGGGCATCTTAATTTGACACATTATTTCTTTCTCTTATACTTGGTCCATCACAGAATCCTAGTGTAAGAAGTCCCAGATGGGTCTATTACTCATTTAATTTTGTGGTGTCGAATATTTTTCTTGGAACCAAATATTACTTATAAATTAAAAAAATGTTTCTTCCAACATCTGTGAGAATTAGAAATGCCTCATTAACTCTCCCTGTGTTATGCAATCTGGTAATTCAGCATTTTCAGTAGTTCAACAGCTACATTTTAATGTAATTGAATTGCAATAAATAAAATTTTATGGTCATAACTCCTAGTTTAAGAAACAGACCAATACAAAATGTAGTAAGATATATTCATATATGCTTGATCTATGAATGTTTTTTCACTTCACAGAACATCTCATTTTCAGAATTGCACTTAGTCGTTCTTTTCACTGGAAGTATATGCCTATGAAAACTTATGCAAGAAAACAGGAGCACAGTAGAAATTTTCAAAGGGTATTGCTGAAGAATTAGATTTCATAAAGCCAATAACATATAGAAAGAGTTGCAAGAACTTTTACAGTGATCTCAGTAGATCATGAAAAAAGTTGGAATCAGATAACAGCGTTATAAAGAGTTTATTATCCATAGTAAGTGTTTAATCCAAGCAGAAAAAGTATTGACTAAAGTGATTCTATCCTTTTAAAACTTATTGCTGAAGTTGTAGTGTGCTTAACAGGACTTCTTTCACTGTTCTCATATCTGATGACACGAGTGAATTTGCAGTCAAGATTTATTGTGCATTATGACACCATATATTTCTGGTCTGTTGGAGTTATTTCATGATGTTAAAGACTATTAGCTCATATAGTGGAAAACAAATTCTAAAAATGCAGGTATCGTGAGAGCTGAATTAAAATTAAACTTTTCTATGTTACTCCTGTCTGTCTAAGGAAAATACTGTGATGTACTCTAACTTAGGCAGACTTGTCCGTGACCGTACATGCAGCTATCTACTAATAAAATATATATTAAAATGCATTGCTGTTACTTAGAAGTTTATGTTGGAGTAAATAAATGCTTGCATTTTTCATGCCTACTACTCGCTTTAGTCAACAGTGATAATATAGTACTACTCTTTAAAAAGGTAAAGATTTTTTTTTTTTTTTGTATCTCTAAATACTAGTTATGGCTTTATGGAAAATTTTCAAATTTTCCTTTGCAGCTGTGTCTCAGAGCAGGGGTTTATTCTTCAAAGAACTCTCTAGCTACATAAATAGTTTCTATCATATATTGTTATTTTAAAGATATATATACTTATATCTAGTACTTAGGTACCAAGGAGTGTCAGACTTAGACTATCTTAAGAAATTGCACATAAAATGTTTATTGAAACTTTAGATTAGTCGGATTAGTTCATCTAGTTTTTAGAAACAAAGAATCACTTGTTCACCAATGTGATTCTTTCCTATATATTGTGATTTAAGGTTAGAGGGAAAAAATAGGTGTGTTGTCCCAGACTACACAAAGTAGCAGGGCCCCACCCCAACCGCTCGTTGTCTTCAGGCTACAAAGAGGACTTGTGGCTGGTATAAGCTAAAAAAATGTAGATTGGACAGATATGAGGACGCAAGGAAAATGAAAGAAGGAAGAGCTGCTATTCTCCTTAACAACATTTTCTTTTCATTGCTTAAGGAGAAAAAATGTTTGTCTGTACCAAGGGGAAAGAATATTGTCAGAATTACTTTAATTAGAAAATAAACATTCACAGGAGATTCATGTCTTTTTTTCTTTCTTTTTTTTCTTTTTTCTTTTTTTTGTAAGAAACTACAGAAAGAAAATAAGTATGAAATAAATAAGTAAATTTTACTAAAGAGCGCAAAAACTATTTTATGATTGCATGTCTTTTTCTTTATACATCCCATATCTCTTATTCCAGAATTAATATACCTTCTATATAAATGTTATACGTTATATATTAAAGTATATTTATATACTTTATATTATATTTATACATTATATATATATACATTATATTAAATACATTATATATAAAAGTATATTTGTATACTTTATATGTTAAAGTATACATATGCATTTTTAAATAGTTTTGTTTTACCCAGATGTATGTATTTTTTTCTGTATGTTAATCAAGTTTTTGCAACTCTTACATCTGAATGGGAGAAAACTAAAAAAAATGGTATTCAGGAATGTGAAATATAAAATCTTATGTAAAATTATGTTTAATTGTTATTGAAAAGGAAAAAAAAAAAGCAAAAAAACCCCACTCTATATTATGCCCCTGAAAACATGTGAAACAACACACAGAAAGGGGAGAATAACTGTATTATTATATTTTACATAATATCCCAAACATAATATCCCAATTACAGTAATGTATATCCAGCGTGCTTTCTCTCTAACAGTACATTTTCTTCTGAAAGAAATTTTCTGTGTTGTCACCTGAAAAAGACGCAATCACCTAAAGATTCTTTGGTCCTGTAACTACGTCTTTACCTCTTCTGTGGCATCTTGTAGTGTAAATGCTGGCAATTACATCTAATTAGAAAACATTAAAATGTTATGACTCAAAAAAATAATGAAACTTGACTACATTTTATATAAAGCATAAAATCTCAGAACTACATTTTACACTTCAAATTGGTTTCTAACTTGATCAACAAGGAAATGGTAATGTTTTGAATGTTTAACAGAGTATTTGTTTTCCTAAGAGTATTTTAATTTCCTGAGACTGATTATTAAAAACAAAACTTCCTTTATCAAACAGAAAATTGAATTTTATTTTTATTACTTTAATTTACTTTTGAATAAGTTTTATGGCTCACCTTTTTGTGGTAATAGATGTCAAATGGACTGCGTTAAGGTGAAGGATGAATATTAAAAAACGGACTTGATAAAATATAATGGATATTTTTTTTAAAGATTTACCCTCTAATAGCATTTTTTAAACTTAAAGACCTTTTCCACTTCTATTAACTCAACCATCAAGAAGATATAATAAAGAACTTTTCCTCTTTATTACAGAATTAGCTTTTTCATATCATTGTTCTGGAATAAATGTTCATTTCAGTTACGGTCCAGTTCACAAAAATACTTGCTTTCTGCTAGCAGTTCACTCAAACATATGCAGTTTTATAGGAGAGCAGAGGGAGACATTAGACACAAATAGAAATGTGCAGTAAACACCATACCGGCAGTAGGGATTTTGTAGATGAAGAGAGAATGCATGGCTTACATAAAAACGTGAGATACTTTGAGAAGTAGATTTTATAGAATAAGCGCACTTTTATTTATTTATTTGGAAAGGTTCAGTTTTAAAATTGCTTAATCACACAGCAATAATTCACACTAAAACACAGGTACTATGATTACTGAGTCACCTACCTAAAACTCAACTACTACTGCCAGACAAGTGTCTGTTCTAGGCTAATGACTGATTCGCTACATATCAGCTGTAATCAGACCCAATCACTTGCAATGCAATTATTTAAACCATGAAAAAAAAAAATTAATTATGTAAAATCATCTTCTAGGATTTTTACGATTACCTGTTGAAAACTGCACAAAGTATAATACTTCAATTTTAAGATTACATTTCTATAAAATGTTTTTGTTTATCTATTCTTCTGAATAATGAATATGTATAAATATGATCTAATATGAATATATGGGAAGAATACATAACTTTGCACACTGTTGACAGAGCCAGTTAATATTTTTATTTGCAGTGATTAATTTCCACTGGCATTTATACGTTTGTGTTTTCTCTAATTGGTATTCACACAACTCTACTGACAGTAAATTTTATGTACTGAAAGTGTGAGACTTGGAGACATTGAAGAAACAACCCACTACTGGTAGAAAAGGGAAAATGTTTGGGTACTAATTTTCCAAAAAGATTTTAAACCACATTTTCGGGTGATCTGCTTTTCAAGTGTGTGCAGACTTTCCAATGGGTAGATACCACTCACTGTTGTAGAACCGAGTTCAGCATTCACTGCATGGTGATCAAGGGAAGCATATAGACACTCATTGTGACATGAGGATTTAAGAAATTCCTACCTGCATTTTATATATATATGGATATTACTATATATTATTACATAATAATATAATTTGGATATATTATTTGGATATATATATATCCAAATATATATATATAAATATATGCATATATATAAATATATATATATCCAAATATATATATATACAAATACATTAAATTCATGCATAGAATACATGCAATAACATTAACTTCACATCTCAGAAATTTTCTTCCAGACTGTGAAAGCATATATATATGTTGTTGTGTGAATACACAGTAAAACTCCGCCTGCAGCATGTTCCCATTTTCCTTCAACTATCCTCTCCATGAAACCTCAATATTGATCTGTTTTCACTTGATGGAGTAGTCGTCAGGATCACCATGCTGCCCACAGTAACAGTGTAACTAGTATTTTGCATCTGAGGACCCTTGCTCAGACAGTCTGAGCAAGTGCTCAATATGTCTGTGGTAAGACCCTGTCATTCAGTGGGTACTCTTCAATTGTCAAATAGTTCAAGGCTTTCTCTGCACTCCCTGTTCTTAATAGGTGGTCATCCTTTCCTGCAAACTGTCTCTAATTCTAGGCCGTGAAAAGGAGTTATTCTGTGATTTGTACAATGTAAAATTATAAAAGTAGGTTTCAAGAGAAATGAGTATTATTCATTTATGCATTTATTTCTTTATTGTGGGTAGATTCACAAGAACGATGGCTTGTGATCTTTTATTTTCATTTAATTTTAACTTACATTCACAGTATCCTTTCCATACGCAAAAGTCACACTGTACTGGTGTGGATTGGGCAATTTCCAGGAACTTACAACTAAGAAGTAATGTAGCATTTAAATCTTTCTTTGTTGAACATCTGTCTTTCCTATTTTACAATTAAAAACCTAAATAATCTATGAAGAATCTTACCCTTTTTCTCATGTCTACCAATCCTTACTAGTGTGCAAAGGTCATTAATAACTTAGAGTGTTCTCCATTGTTATGTGGCATTGATAATAATAAATAGATATCTCTTCAATTTGGCAAAAATTCAAATGAATTGCAAACAATTCAGAATAGGTCATGCCTGCATTTTAAACAAAGTCTTATCAGGGAACAATTTGTCTTCATAAATGTTTTTAAATTGTCACTGCTCTGAAGTGCTCCCAAGAGCTAGGAGCTTTGTCTCTTGAATGTTCTAGCTAACCTAAAAACTGCAAAGGATTTTGTGTTATATAAAACTCCCCTATATTCCCTGTTAATAAAGTGAAAAACAATGGTGGATTTTAACAGCCAGACTAGGTCAAAAGGCATCCCTAAGATGTGATTACACAGCTTCAGTCTCTTTGGGTGTCAGTCTCCGTACAGCTGTTGGACTAGACATGGTAACTAGTATATGCCTGTTGATCTGTTGGGTTAGACCAAAGAAAAGTAACTAGAGTGTGAGATACTTCTCTTGAATCAACAGACTGAGATTGTTGCATGGGGAACAGATATTGAAACAGAGCTTTTCTCTGTAACTAACAGAAAGTGAATGAGGAAAGATAATTTAGCAATTATTTATAAAAAGTTACATATACTTTTCCTGGAAAATCCCATGAAAATGCACTGGTTTATATAAGCTAGTGAAGTACTGCAGTGTTCAGCAAACAAACTTCAAGATTTTTTTCAGGTTTTGGGTTCAATCCAACAAGATGCTGATCTCTCAGCTGAAATGGATACCACTGGGAAAGACAGTCAATGCTTTTGAAGGTCACTCTTGTTTGGAGTGTTTGTTACATTGACCCACAGTTGTTTGCATAATCATAGAATGGCTTGGTTTGGAAAGGACCTCAAAGATCATCTAGCATGGAACCCCCTGCCATAGGCAGGGATGTCACCCACTAACCAGATCAGGTTGGTCAAGGCCCCATTCAACCTGACCTTGAACACTTTCAAGGACGGATCATCCACAACTTCTCTGGGCAACTTGTTCCAGTGCCTCACCACTCTCTGAGGGAAGAATTTCTTCCTAATATCTAGTTTAAATTTTAATTTAATAATTTCATTCTAATTTAAATCCATTCCCTCTTATCCTATCAGTGTAAGAAGTTTCTTACATGCCCATGCAAGAAGTTTCTTGCTATCATTTTTAATAACACCCCCCCCCCCCCCCTTTAAGTATTGAAAGGCTGCAAGGAGGTCTCCCTGGAGTATTTTCTTTTTCAGGCTGAACATCCCCAGCTCTCTTAGTCGTTCTTCATCAGAGAGGTGCTCCAGTCTTCTGATCATCTTTATGGCCTTCCTCTGGACCCTCTCAATGTCTTTGGCTTAGTGGGCTATATTTATACTACAATAAATACTCACAAAAGCAATGAATATTCACAAATAGAAATTTCGCTTTAAAAACTATTTTTTTTCCAATAATAAGATGAAAAACAGTCTTTTACACATGCATTGGAAATACTTATTCAGTCATTTCATTTCCACAGAAGGATATCTTCCCTTCAATTCTTATTATCCTTTAATGAACGTTTCACCTGAAATATGGTTTGTTTTCATTTTTAAATGTATTAAATTAAACACTTCTAAATGTACATTTTAATTCATATCCATTGGCTTTTACCCACAAATTTATTCAAATAGTTTGAAAAATATGACTTAGTGTTGTCACTTACAAAGCTTAAACTATTTTACTCTTTGTTTACAGGTGAGGACTGCTTTGAGATGAATGAACTGGCTTGTAACTAGAAAATATTTGCTTTTCCTGAAACCATTCCAGGCTCTTCAGATATGGAGAAAAGTTTTTTGAAATAAAACCATATTTGCATAAAACAGTCTGGGAATCTGCAACAACAACGATAAACAATAACAAAAACCTGTGACTTCCCATTAGTGTCTATGTACAGTGGACTTTAGTACCTGAAGTTTAAGCAATCCCACAGGAAAATTTCATCAAATAATTGCAAATATCCTAAAGATCTAATCACTGTTGATGTTTAGAACATCACATCAATAGAAAATCTATATCACTTGCAGTTTGAAACAATTTAGTGAAAAAATGTAACATCATGTGAAGAGAAACAAACTTTACATGTATGGCTTTCCCTTTTCTTTAGCAGAACCCCATATTTTATACACATTGATGTTTACACTTGTTGACTGCAGAAGACATGAGCAGACAGTGGCAGAATTAATATTTAAACTTTTTTTCATGAACCATGGTGTCATTTTTTCTTTTGTGCAAATTGCATACTTCATGTTAGGTAGGGATGAGGACAATTGACAATCTGTTATTTCCTCCTTTGTGTCTGCAAGATGTAAGTAGGCAAGCAATAGTCTTCCGTGGGCTACTGCTCATTAAATACTTCCATCATTTTCTTCAGGTAGCTATTCTTTTTAGACAAGATGTCAGTATATCCTTATCTGAAATACCATTGCATCTCTCAGGGAAGCCTGTTCCATGATTCTCTTGCTGCCCCCTTATGTTGGACATACAGACACTGACATCTGAAAAACAACAACAACAAGAAAACACAAACAACAACAAAAAAAGACAAACCAAACCAAACCAAAAAACACAGGCAGTTCATTGAAGAAGTGCTTTTGACTCCTTAAAAAGCAAACTCCCACACCTACAAGATGTTTCTTCTAAACACAAAGAATTTGTTTCTTACTCGACAATGCAGCTGCTTCTGTCCTGCATTCATAGAAACACACAAACATATGTATCTATCCATCTATATATTCACATACATATTTTTGATTTCTACATTACTGTGGTCAGTAACCACCCCTTTTGTCTCCTTTAATTAATTGGTTGATTTTTCATGCTGAAGTACTCTTTTCTAAGGAGAAAGTATACCCTTAATGCAAGATTTAATATAATATCAAATAGATTGCAATCTACTTATTTTCTGAGCTATACAATTAAAAGAGATTTAATAGTGTTATGGCCTACATTTTCTGTCCTTACTTATTATTCAGTCTCCAATTATGCAGTATATTCACTGGAGGCTGTAGGGAGGGAGGAGCATAGCAGAGTAAGTCCTCAGATCTCAGAGAATGGTTGCCCTTAGGACATGCTCTTCTATAATGTGAAGAAGAAGAAACATAAAATAATGTCAAGCCAAAGAAAATGCAACAGCTCCTTGGTTATTTAAATCAAGAGATTAGACATGACAAAATAGCCTCTAGGAGTATGCTCATCTTTGATCTTTCTCAGACCCTGGGCTGCTTGTAGATTTCTCTTGTTAAACTGTAAATAACTAAAATCAATGGACTTCTTAATATCAGATCAGTTCCAAGATACAGTAATAAATGCTAAATAATTCCCAGCACATACATTGCTATGTTGGCTGGAGGGAAAACTAAGTTACAATATTTTTCCCATGATCTTGTGGACAGAGGCCGACTGCTCAGTACATGTAGGACCACTTTTAGAAGCATATAGAAATGCAGAGCTGTGTTCCTATCCCCTCTTTCCCCCCTTCCCCCTCCCCTCCCCCTGCCTCCCTCTCCCCCCTCTCCCCTTTGTTTCTTTAAGTCAAAATGGCTTCTGTGTTCTCTTCTGCTTTATGGGATTAGTTTAGGAAAACAAAATGCACCAAAATGCTCCACGGAACTCCTCAGTTTGTTCCTAAGCGATACAGTTCAGCAGTAAAATGAGGCAATACCCTGGAGTGCAATGAGATGCACTGGGAGAGAGAAAAACAAGCTGGGTTCTAAAACCCTTAAATCCCAGAAGAATGTGTCCGGCGTTGAAAATCTTTCTTCATTATTTAAACAATCATTAAGAGCATACATAATTTGGTTTTATTTATTTATTTATTATTATTTTTTTTTTCAGTAGGAATTTCTTTATAGTTAGGTTAAAATAGAGTCTCCTGTACATGTTCACTAACTAATGACAGACAACATTTAGCAAAATAAATTTTATCAGCTTGGTAGTAACCTAGATTAATAAGCATGTGTTGCATATTACATTAAAGACAATTAATGAGTAATAGCTCTAAAGAATACTATTGAATGTAAAGACTGTTTTTCTGTTAATGATATTATATTATTAATAATAAATAAATCAATAAATCAAATCAAATAAAAACAAACCAACCAACCACCACCACCACCACCAAAAACAAACAAACAAACAACGCCCCCTAAGCAAACTTCAAAGGCACATGGTCTTGAGAATGACATCCTTTTTTTTCTTTTTTTCTTTTTTTTTTTTTTTCTGTGTCTTTCACAAAAATAGAAAACATTGACTAATACAGCAATTAGAAGTACTGCTTTTCTCAGATGACTGAGATTTGTAGTTATGTCTTTTAGGGCCCCAATCCAACAAATCACTTAAAAGCATGGTGAAAGTTAGGCTTATGCTTAAGAGCTTTTCTGGATCGGGGCCTAAGTTAGGTATATTCACATTTCATGACTGAGAAATGGAAATTAATTTTCTTAAGAGCTGTTAGGAAATTTTGTACCCTAGTACAGAAAAGCGTTGTAGTAGGTTGATACTCCCTTTATTCTAAACAGCAGTTACTGACTACTGTTGGAGAAAGGATACTGTACTTGGTTGGGTAAATAATTTGACATTGTGCTTCATATTCTATTCTGTTCATAAAAAATAAATTAAAAAAAAATAATGTGTTCCTATGCAGTGTGACTCTCAACTGTTGACAGAATATCTCAACCGAGAGTCATTTTGACCAAGCATCGTGGCTGAGACTTTCGCATTACATAATAATAATGTCAACATGAATATAAATATTAAAAGAATAAAAAATCTCTCAGGTTTTCTAATCAACCATTTGCTAAGCTGTTGTATGTGAATTTCTGTTAGCCTGAGGAAGTGCAGTTTGCTTCACTAGTAGCATAGTATTACAACTTACTGTAACATTTCTGTGTTTACACAAACATTAACAGGAGCTTCAGGAGAAAAACTATTTCTTTGAAGTGAAAAAAAAATTCTATCTGTATTTAATTGGGCATGACTTCACCTTTAGAACTTCTATTCTTAGCACCCCTTTCCTAATATAAAAATAGAATAAAATGAGTAGCTCAAAGAGAGCTACAGTGTGACAATAACATCCAATATGGCACTGGTATTCCAGATGACTAAAAAAAAACCTTTTATTTCTTCCTTTCATGACTTCACTATTCTTCAAATTCTCATTTTCAAAAGCCTCAATGGAAAAGAAGAATTTAGCAGCATGAGATGGAATTCATCACAAAGGCAAGCTGAGAAGGGAGGGATTTCAGAGCTCTATAAGCATTGCGGAAGATCTTTTGATCCTCTGTTTTGTAGAGTTCAGTTTTAAGCATTTACTTTGGTGCCCAAAAGCTCCAAATATACAGTCCTAAATATTTCACAGCACTAAAAATCAAAGCATTCAAGTAACACTTGCTCCACATCTGACAACAATTCCATGTACATAATTTGATGAAATTGTCTAGTAACATACTGTATAATTTCCCTTTTTTAACCTTCATATTTATCACATTTGAATACATCATTTTGGAAAAGTCTTAAAATTAAGTTTAATTCCTACTTTTGCTTAATGTTTCTCAAAACTGTATATATGAGGAGGTTGTAATAACTCCTGATAAATCAACTGAACTGCTCTGGTGTTTAATTACTATAGATGTTTGTTCCTGAATTGCAACCACTTTCTGCTGCTGTGTTATACAGAGCTAAACATAGTACTATAGGATATATGTATATATATATATTTTTGTTATTAAACCAAAGTGAAATACTTACTAGAATAATCTATTCTTGGCTAACACTTGGAAATTTTTGTTTAAATAAATCAAGAAAAAACAATATTTTTGTACCATTGAAGTTGACATAGAGCTAAAAAGAGTTTTTGCCTGTTAGTACACTATGTCTCAAAAGTCATTTTGCCTTTTATAGGCAAATGGAAAGTAAATCACTTTATGCCACTTTGCTGAGAACAAGAAATATTTAAAATAATAATGTCAGTATAACACGATACTTTCCCTTCCATCAACTCTGATGTCTTGTTGGATACTATATTATTGTGCTGTGGTTCCCAGGATGAAATGATTGACATATGAATCATTTTTACTTTGACCCAGGAAAAATTGGAAAATGATAGGTTTGTCTAAAGGATTTATCTTCAGAGTAGCAGAAAGTGTAAAATAATCTTAAAATGTTCTTTAGTGATGCTTCTTTATATGCAATGCAACACAAGAAAGCCATGACCTAGTACTCTACTATAAACTATGCTTAAATGTAACATTAATAAGACATGAATACTTGTCATCAAAACAGAGAGTAATGTAGGTGGCTAGTATCTATGCAACTATGTTTCAATACATCAGACATATTTGATGCAGCAGTTACTACTGAAAAACTGTTGCATAACGCTTTTTATTTATTTAATTTAATTTAATTTTATTTTATTTTATATTTTATTTTATTTTATTTATTTTTTATTTTTTCCCCTGATAGTTATACATAAAACTATTATCTAGGGCTCCAGTTTTGTGACAGGTCTTAGGAAGCAAATCTTTTTCAGGATGCTGACTATTCTGTTGTCTTTAGGTTGCTCTCATTACATCTGTGTGTATCTGCTGATGAATAACAACCCTATCTTTCCTAATACATTCTCATAGTAAAATCATCTGCCCTGGAAATAGTAAATTTTTGCTTCTTTGGGTTGTGCCCTTTCAGATATTTTTCTTTTGGGGGGACATGAATAATATTACAACTCACCAAATGTATCTACCTAAAAAGGGGAAGAAGTGCAGGTCAGAACAGTGTCTGTTTCTGATTACTGCCTCTTGCACCCAGCTGTTTTAAACTGGGAAATATGTTTTACAGATATGCTGAGAAAGGGCATTTCCTGGATTCAGTGTAACATACTTCTAATTACATAGAATGGAAGGAATTAAAAGATCAAATCGTCAGAGATTTGCTTTCCCAAGCTACCTTCCTAAATTTGCTTTAAAATAAATTCACACTGCCTGCAGATATGCAGAAACTGAGTAAAACAAAGCCCCTCTGATTTCCAAATCATCATAATTTAAAGAGCTATAATTCATATTTATTGAATAAGAAATGACAGAAAAAAGCAAGCACAAGCATTTAATAGAGACTCTATGTACATTAAGCTTTTATCTTCTGCTAAAAGCCCTTCACCATATCCTTTCATTGTATAGGCTGATGTAACATATTTAGAGGAAGTTGGGTATTTTTAGAACCTTTAAAAAAATAAAATTAGAAATAAATAATATTTTAGATGTAGGTGGTATGCCTGGAGACTTTTCAGTAATGTATAAAGAATGTTCATTTTAAAGAGCAAAGTAATTTATTGTAAGCAGAGTGTTAAACAGTACTAAGTCTGTATGTTACTAGCCCTGATGATAAAGGATAGATCTTAGCAAGCAACTTCCACTTTTTATGTAATTGCTAAATTAGGAGATAAAAGAAACACAGTCAGTATAGTTGGATTTCAGTAATGCACTGGTAAAATGTGAAAAAATCTGATTTTCACAACTTATTCAAGTCTGCTTTGCAGTCTGACTTAAAGAGCATAAATGAAAGTTAATGAAAAATGGCAAAATATTGTGAGTCTGATGGGGAATTATAAGATAGGAATTCATTGAAATATTATTTTAAAATCCTCAACAGTGATCTGGAGAAGAGTGTTGACATTTATAGGTGATAGGAAAGATCTAAAACTTCTGCAAAGACAGGAGAATAATTTAAAGTTTTACTAGAATAAAGAATATTTTTTTTCAAGAATAAATCTTTAAAGAAGGTAATTTAATATGTCTAGAAAACACTATATTTCATTAGAGAAAGAATTTCTGTGTTCATCTGAATGTATCTGGTAATGCCATATTACAACTGGAGGTATCTGGCCACAGAAAAGCTGGAAGAATGGCACTGCTGGGATAGGCGATTATTACCCCGCATCTGCTGTGTAGTGCAACTGTGAAAAGAGGCCTGCTGTGTTGCAGATATTCTTATTATAGGGATGTGAGCACCAGGCACGGGTCACAAACTCACAGGATCCTAGCCTACTCAACAGATAAGGAAAACCTCGCCCTGAGGTGACATCCATGGAAACAATGTTAAAGCCCCAGCAGCCCCTGTACTTGAGCTAGAAACTGCTACTGCTAGTGAAGAAGGGCTAGTGAAAAGATCTCTCTTGAACTCTCAGGAACGGAAGATTTTACAGGTTTTATTCTGAGGAGCACCGATGTCTAATCACATTTTCTCCTGGATGTCTGTTATAGCTTTTTCCCTCAGAGCTCTGCCTACCCCATGAAAGTTGCCTGGTTTAGTAGTAGTGCAGCATTCAGAACAACTTGTGTGAAGGTTGAAATTGGACTTGATATCTTCTATAATTTTCTTCCATCTCCTGCCTACCAAGGAACTGTTCTAAACACCAAGTAAGTTTTCTGTCTGGAGGGACTTGTATTGTCAGTCTTCCCTGTTGCATTTATTCCAGATTGTACTTTCTATTAAATATCCTTTGTGGCACAGAATAAAGTTAGAATGAAAAAAGTAAGTAAGGTGTTGGCACAGAGCTGTGATAAAACAAACCTGAAAGTGAGGTAGTACACAATTATTTAAATATTAAGTAGTCTTGTCTTGTAGTGGTGATGATCTTGATTTACGCAGAGATTAGGGGAGATAAAAGAAAGTATTTTAGTTAGGGAAATTATTTGAAAACACCGTAGGAGAATGTGTAGGTTTGCTGATAATATACCAGTGAAAATAGATAAAATGATATTGCTTTGAGATATTTAAAATTAAATCTGAAAAACATGGCAAATATGCAATAGAGCAGTCCTGATTTGGGATTACACAAAATTTGCATAACTTAACTATTTTCAAATATGCATACATTTATAATTAGAGTCAGTGAATTTCACTGTATTGAAGAGTTACCTTGCTACCTATATGAATGCAGGACTAAACTATAGAGACAGCTAAAGAGTTGAAAGAATGACTATCCTGGCTGTGAAGAAAGATCATATGCAGGGTCTGACAGTAACGGTAGCAGAAAAGGAAAAGCAAGAAAGAATCAAACAAATATCAAGTGATACTAATTTTCAGAGTTTATATCGTTGAATAAAATTTCTTCTATTTGCAACTGTTTTTAGTGGTTTCGCTTCATACAATCTGGAAACTGTATGACATTAAAATACCTTGAGGTGATCTGAATACTAAGAAAACTATGATTCAGAGCTTCCCCTTTCCTGATGTTTATTTACATCTGAAGCTCTAGCTCTTTTACCAAGGACTTTAGACCATAAAGAAAATGAATACTGAATACTTTTCCTATAGCAAAGAAATTAATTCTCATTAAGTGGAAAACACATTTTATTCTGTGTTTTGAATACTGGAGTACTGAAATCCCTGAGGTGACAGTATTGTAGGGTTTATCATTCATAACAATGGAGAAAACAGACTATTTTATGGAAAAAAAAAACAACCTCAGCCTAATTTCTTAATATTGTGATATTAAGTGTTATCTTTGTGGCCAATTACTGTGAAGTTATTGATTATCATAGATTTATATTAGATTTAATATAGTATGCTACGTTTCTATTAATTCTCTCTCCTACTTTTAACTTGTCCTTAAATTTGTTACGAAGTAATCTCTATCTCTCCCCCCACATCTAAAAAGATTTACAAAAAGATGTAGTCTTCTGATTTATATATGTGTATATATATATATAATATATATATATATATACAAAGTGAGTGTTTAGGCTTGTTAAGGAATTATTTATATCTAAACTGATGACTTAAACATTTAGTAGATGCACAGACTAGTGGGGTAGTCTCATTTGCTATGACATTCTGGATAATTGCAGGAATACCACTTGATATGTCTTCTACTTTTCAAGTGGTGTCCTCCAGTGTCAACAGTTCTTTGTGGGATAGGAAACACTTTACCGTAGATGTCTGATCATAAATTCAGTGAATTGAAATGCATAAAAATATGTTCAGATATGAATTTTTATTCATTTGCCAAAAACATAAATTAAATTGCCTGAGGATTAAATATGCACATATTTATTAAGAGGTCAATGCAAATGTTAGAACAGACATAGTATCACACTAGTAGTAACTTTAGCAAAGTCCATTCAAAAAGAGTTAATAAACTCAATATTTCTACTGAAAATATTAATTCTACTAAATTCTACTAATTTCTACTAAATTCTGCTAATTCTACTAATTATTAATTGGGGATGTTTCATACTTTTACATCAACAGTTTAGACTTTACAAAATACAGAACTGAGGTTCATGGGATAAAAAGTTCCTACCAGTACAGAGCTAAATATTTGCAAAATTGTGCATTTTCCATGTCTATTGCAAATTCAATTTCTGTATGGAATGACTCTTTAAATATCAAATTTCTAGCAAACTGCCTGTTTTTTCCTAATACAGGAACTGTTGGACTCATTATTTCTAATCAAATCTACGGGCTCTATAATTCAATATGTCATCTAAGGTTATTCAAATAAAACACTGTCAGCATGAAACATGATGGGACTTTTATGACTTTTGTGCACATTAACTGGCTTTTGCAGCAAATCTTGTCAATGACCTCTGGCAGAACTATTGGTAAGAAGTTGTTCACTCATTATACAGTTTCTGTTTCTATGTCTAGTAGAAGGCAAAACAGATCTACTGTGAATAAATTGTTCCTTTTCTATTTCTTGCAGGGACTGGTAATCTACACACGCATAGTATTAAAGGATGTTGTTTCACAACTGAAGGGGAGTTGGAGACATATTAAATTACTTTTCTATTTCCCTCTTCATTTTCCTGATAAAATGAATTTGTAAATGTGCTACATTGCATGTCATATTCTGATGACATTTATGTTTCTACTATTCCAGGATTTTTACAATGCTCTCATAAAATATACAAGACTCTTTCCTATTACTTTTACAGATATTTTTACTGTATATTTTGTGGGAGTTGGACTCAGTGATGCTTGTGGGTCCCTTCCTACTGGGGATATTCTATGATTCTATGATATACCAACTTTCAATAGAAGTCTGTTCTGTGAAAATTTAGCCCAAACCATACATTTTTCTCCATTAAGCTCATGAATGGTAGTATATTTATTCTTTTGTTTTGTTTTGGTTTGGTTTTGTTTGCTTGTTTTGGTTTTGTTTTAATTAGATATATACTTACCCAGGCAATGACTTGCTGAAGTAAAATTCTCATCTGCAAGGGAACACTCCCTTATATTTCACACACACACAAACACAAACAAACAAACAAACAAACAAAAATCCCTTGATACCAAACAAGAAACATAATCTAAAATACTCTGTGATGATTCTTACAGAAACTGGTTAATTTCTTATACTGGAATAGCTTGAATGTGACCCCTTCCAATAGGCACATACTGGGGTTTTACTTTTCTTTTTTTTCCCCCTCCACCACCACCTATTTTTTTTTTCTTTCTTTACTTGAAATTTGATAAAATTGACAAGTAGGTTTGCAGAATGGAAATGGGAAAGTACCTGAACTTTGAGTACACATTCTAAATTATTCAACAGTAATTAAAGCTCCCTTTTGTGTCTTTAGTGTTAGTACAGCTCTAGGCAGGCCTCTCATGACAACTAAATGCTGCAAAGATATACACACATCCTTGCACTAGGAACAATGGAGAGAATATGGGGTGGACATTACTGTCCATACGTCTATTGTTTAGCATCTTATCCAGTTATGAAACTGTGGCTTTGACAATCTTCTGCCACCTTTTGTTTGACTTTCACATTGATTATTAAGTAAATAACCTTATGAACTACCTTATTGTTGTGCACTCATAAAACTGTTATGTCTTGTTGTTTATGGTCAAGGATTTAAAACTCAGTGCTTTTGTGTGAAGAAATACATGTTTTTGAAATATTAAAAGGAAGCTGAGAGGAGAGCTTTTACTGAAGGATTGCATTTTTATTTGCCATTTAGTTGACATGAAAGCAAAGACACCTCACAAGGCACAAGGATAGAACATCTGAGTCATTGGGTACAGGCTCTAATAACTCCTGAAGAACAGTCAGATACTAATTTTAAAGAGTCTGTCACATGCTGTACCAAAGAAATATGATGAATCGTAACTGAATGATACCCAACAGCATCTTTTATCTGAGGATCTCAAAGTACATTACCAACTTTTAATTATCCAAGTCTTACAAGGTCCTGGGGATGTAGATAGGCATGAATTTACCTTGCAACAGATAGTTAATTTGGAAGATGATTTGTAAGGTGCTGTTACAACACTGTAAATCTATTTATGACAGTTTGAATACTCTCAGTTAAGCAGATCTTACCTTTCAGTTTGTGGGGTGGAGAATCCTGTGTTGGTAGGGAAAATGTCAAATGATGGAGAGTCCTATTGTATGGAAGAATGTTAAGTCAGTTAAAGAATCAGGTCTTCTCTCCTCTGATAATTTTTCCAAAATTCAGACAAAATTTTTAATTGTGTTCTCGAGGGTAGCACTTCCTTCTGATACGTAATATTTTCCTTTCTGAAGAGCAATATATGTGAAGTCTACTGACAGACACAGATGAAGTTCGATTGGGTTTCAGGACAATTTTATAAACTGTCACTTGGGTCCATTTGAACTGAAAGGATTGTTCTGATCTTCAGCTAAAAACCTGCTATTATAAATGACTATTTTATATCATGGAATCACAGAATCATAGATTGGTTGAGGTTGGAAGGTAAGTCTGGAGGTCATCTTGTCCAACACCACTGTGCCAGCAGGACCACCCAGACCAGGTTGCCCAGCACTGTGTTTAGGTGGCTTTTGAAAATCTCCAAAAACAGGGACTCCACATCTCTGAACAATCTGTTCCATATGCCATTAAACAGTCACTGACAAATCTTTCACTCAAGAGTATACACAGTCTATTGGTAATACCATCTTCTGATCTTTGCCTGTGATGCCTCACTCTGCAGTACCATTCCACAAGCACTAAGAAAATAATTTAATGAATTCTTTTTGTTATGGGCTCTGGCTTCAGATCTTATAGAGGATTTCTGTGGGAAGTTCCCTGTTCTGAACCACTCACTATGAAGTTGATCATAGAATCATAGATACAATAGAAGGAAGGGATGGCATCCTAAGGGACCTGGACAAGCTTTAGGAGTGAGCCCATGTGAACCTAATGAGGTTCAACAAGTCTGAGTGTAAGATGTTGCACCTGGGTTGGGGCAATCCCAGACATGAGTACAGACTGGGAGAAGAACTCTTTGAGAGCATTCCTGCAGAGAAAGACTTGGTAGTTCTAGCGGACGAAAAGCTCAACATGAGCCAGCAGTGCGTGCTTGCAGCCCAGAAGGCCAACTACATCCTGGACTGCATCAATAGAGGGGTGGCCAGCAGGTCGAGGGTGGGTATTGTCCCCCTCTGCTCTGCCCTTGGAGGGCCCCACTTGGAGTACTGCATCCAGGTCTGGAGACCCCAGCAAAAGAAGGATGTGGGGCTGTTAGAACAGGTCCAGGGGAGGGACATGAAGATGATCAAGGGGCTCGAGCACCTCTTTTACGAAGAAAAACTGAGAGCTGGGGATGTTCAGCCTGAAGAGAAGGCTCTGGGGTGACCTCATTGCAGCTTTTCAATACTTACAGGGGGCTAATTAAAAAGATGGAGACCAACTTTTTGCTCAGTCAGATAATGACAAGGGGAAATGGTTTTAAACTAAAAAAGGGGAAGGTTACCTTAGAAGTTAGGAGGAAACTCTTCACTCAGAGTGTGGTGACACACTGGAACAGGTTGTTCAGAGAGGTTGTGGATGCCCTATCCCTGGAGTTGTTCAAGTCCAGGTTGGATGAGGCCCTGGGCAATGTGATCTAGTGGGTGGCATCCCTGCCCATGGCAGGGAAGTTGGAACTAGATAATCTTTAAGGTCCCTTCCAACCTGAGCCATTCTATGATTCTTTTGGCTCCTGGACTTGCCCCATTTTTCTCCTAGATTTTTTTTCTTTGGCCTTGGTGATCTCAATGAACCTGTAAGATGCAACTCGGCAATAAGCTTTGGCCTAGAAGTGTAATGGTTCCTGGAATTACAAGCTATTTTCCAGCCCACAAAATTAAACATTACTTAAACGTAAGAATATGTTTCTGAATGTTCTGCCTTACACTGTAATACAAATAAGTGCAAATCAAATTTGAATTATTCATGAACATTATTTTTTACCTTTTTTTCCCTAAAAAATATGTGAGGATATTTTCTTTACAAAGCTATTCTATTCTCTTCAAATAGGGGGAAAAAAACAAACTCTAAGCAGAAAATATGATTTCTTAGCTATAACAACACACATGCATTTTATTTGTCTGTTCTTCCACCTAGCAGAAGATGGATGACCAGATCCATGTGACATTTTCTTTTTAGTCTGGTTTCAAAAAGCCAGAATATGTTCATGTTGTTACCTGAGAGTTGTTTTCTTATCTGAGAGTAGACAGATCACATACTGCTTATTTTAGGAACAGCCCAGTGTGAATTGGTGTGGGAATTGATAGATGGGGAGTGGTTTGATTTTAGGTATCTTACAGATTTACTTACGGTTTAGTTAGGAACAATGAAAACAAGTAAGTTTTCTTTGGTGAATTAAAAAATAAAATAAAATATTGTGTGAGTGACTTTGGACAGTCTGATTGTATTTATGCTTCCACCCTGGACAATTTAAGATTTAAATTCAATTAGATTCAATTTAGTTTCAATTTAGATTCAAAAAACTTAGATAATTTTATTAATTTTAGACTAAATCTCACCCATTAGTGTTGAAATTTAGTCTACAGTATGTGGTCACATATAACCAATATGCAGAACATGTGGGATGAAGACAAAAAGTTGAAAAGTTAATTCTTAATTCTGAGGGCTTGTGTTCCTGCATGGAATTAAATGAAACAATACATTTCATTTTAAAGAAGGCCTCAATTAAGAGGGCTTTAATTCAGAATATCAAAGCTTCTCTAAAAATCCATTTTCAAACCTGTTCTCTTCTAAATTTGAAAGCCCTAATAACTATTCAAGGTTTTCTTTCTGAGGCCTTCCTCTTGAAATTGTCAAAGTAACAGACATAGTTAATGAAACATCTTTTTCATTTTTTTAAAGAACTCTTACATATTTTTTTTCACCTCTAGATTTGTCACAATGGATTAGATATTGAGTAGGAAATACAGTTGAATTCAAAAATAAATTCTAGCTGATACACTGCTAGCTATTCCGAAAATCTGAGAAAGATATTTATTAGTTCTGCCTGTTTATATTGCATTATTTTATTTATTTTATTTTATTTCATTTTATTTATTTTATTTTATTTATTTTATTTTATTTATTTTATTTTATTTTATTTTATTTTGTACAGCAATGAGGTGTGACTGAAACATCCAACTGAGTAATGTAGGGAGATTTGGGTGTTGAATAACAGAAAAGTTAGTCGATTGCCCTCCACCTCTTCCAGACTTATTTCAGAAACTTAGGAATAAAACTGTTGGGCCATTTTTTTCTTCACTGAACGCCAAACCAGAGTGAAAGCATTTTGGGTGTTGGGAATAGAACCATAGAACCATAGAATGATTTGGGTTCGAAAGGACCTTAAAGATCATTTAGTTCCAGCCACCCTGCCATGGGCAGGGACACCTTCTACTAGATGTGCAAAGCCCCATCCAGCCTGGTCTTGGAAAGATCTTATGAATTTGATATAATTGGACAACTCATTCAGCTTGGAAAATATATACTTCACAGCAATCATTTGTGATCTTACAGCCAGAGTGAGAAGGTGATTTGTTTATTTTACAGCTGGGGGAGCTGAATCACATCCTTGACTTCATTAGCATGGCCCCTAACCCCAAGGTCCTCCAGCATTAGCTAAAGACAAGGTAGGTATTAGCGTGTGGCATGCCAAAAGTGTCTGAAAGATGTATTCAGATCCCAGTAAATAAAAGTTCCACATATCTACCTCAAATCCTGTAACTCCAATAAATAAATAAATTAAATAAATTGAAATAACATAACATAACATAACATAACAAACATAATTAACATTGAGTGTGGAGAAGTAGACAAGGAATTTGTTATGCAATGAAGTGTACATTGAGTCTGGCTGATGACATATTTCGTAGTGAGAAGAGTCTCCAAACTAAGAAAATCAGGACTGTGATGTTCCGTGCAACAAACTTGAGATACATTGGGTGAAGTTGACTAGCTTTGTTTTGTTCCTTGTTAGACAATGTCAGAATGGCAGAGGCCATCCTCCCACTAGAGTGTCTCAGTTAACTTCTAATTTTGATTTTGTGCCTGTGCAGGCTGAGCTTGCACATCTGTGTATGCCCAGAGGAGTACGAGTTTTGAGAGTAGAGGGTTGTGAGATGTCAGTTCTGCTGAAGCATGGTAGCTAAGTGGAGCTTTAATGAGCTATTGAGTTGGAAGCCACTCAGCTACATCTGGTAGCTGCTTTAACTGGATCGCTATATTACTTCCCACCCCCCACCCTCCCATTTTTGAAAAACAATGGTAGTTCTGCATCTTTTTGTTAACTGCCTTAAATTGGACTTTCACACCTGATGCTCTTTTCTTATTTCTACCATTACTCTCCTTGTAATTATTTTAAATAGGCTCTTATTTCCTAGATCCCAGACCTCTGTCAAGCAGGAGGTGGTGTTAGATACATGCTAACTTACATACATACTAACTTACATAAAACTGTCAAAATGCAAGTCATTTGCTGCAGTTTCTATCACAATATGTTTTATTAAACATAAGCTATTAAATTATCTGTTACTGTCTCTTTGCTGGAAACTGCAAAGAAATGAGTATCATTCTCAGTGACTTTTAATAAAAACTGAAGAATGGTGATTATGGTTTTTAAGTACTTGTACTATAGCACAGCACACCACTTAGGTAATTGCAGTGTGTGTGCTTTGTTCATGTTTTGATTAAGAGGTGACTTGACAACGCTCATATTGTTGAACCTAGAGCAATAAATTGGATTGTTCTTGGAAAATGGCATCGGCTTGTTTTTTATTGAGCTTTGGCTATGCAGTGTTTTGTGTTACCATATTTAAAAGGTTATTCATAGGGATTCTTACATCATATAAATGTAAACTGTGTTATACAGTGATGAACATTACCTATGAGACCTGAACTAACATTTAACTCTTCTGACACTGACATTTATTATAAATTCACAACACAGATTGAGAACCTTGGAAATTCATTTATTGTTTGAATGAATATTGCCTGTCTATGAGTAAAAAGGCAGTATTACATAAGTACTGAAGTAATTGTCGTTTCATAGAGTTGTGTAGTTTTGACACAAAACCCAATGGTTATGATTTCTATTCTCTGTAATTATCTATATATAACTTGCCAGACCTTTAAAGTAAATTTTGGTGCTATGTGTCTACACGAAGTACAATCTAAAAAGTTTGTTTAAATGTTTTAGGTAAAACTTCTGTGACTCACAGTAAGAAATTAAATCCATTAGAATACTTTATAGATGACTATTTTTTTTTCTTGCTTTCTATGGTTTGTGTAGATGTCTGTTTCCCAAGCACTTTTGTTTTGTCTTCAGAAGGGTGAGAAATCCTTGCAAGCTGGCCAGATCCCAGCATTATATAGGAACCTCAGAGTGCCTGGGCTGCCTTAGACCTGTCTATCCAAAGCCCCATCACAAACAGGGGGTACCAATGAAATATGATAACAGAACAGATATCTAGTAATATTATTTATTCAGAAACCAGAGATTGGCTGCTCAGGAACTTCCTACACCTGAAGTGTCTTTCTGAGCAAATTTAAGAAGTTAGGAAGAAACTCTTTCAGGGATAATCCCCAGTAGGCTTTCTAGACCTTCCTTCAGAAAGAAAGGTAATGAGAACATTATCAATGGAGGGATATAGATCAAGATAAACTTGTGGAATAACAGTTTGAAGATTTTGTGCTGTGGTTCTGTCTTTCTTCAGCCATGTCTTCACCCCCTCTTTCTGCAACCAGATCTCTTCCCATGTTGGTATATTTAAAAATAATAATATATTTTAAACTGTGTACATTGCATGGTTTGTAAGTTCTGCTTTTTAGTGAACAAAGAAAATGTCCTACTATGTATCTGAAAGAACAAGCTATGCAAATGGGGGAAATTAAAGGAACTAGTGATGGAGGGAAGGAAAAACTAGGCTAATGTGAGTAGCTAATATATAACTAATATATAGTATTAATAGTATAGTGCAATATATAGTACAGTACAATATGTGGTATGGTATGGTATGGTATGGCATGGTATAGTATAGTAAAGTAAACTAAAGTAAAGTAAAGTATAACTAAAGAACAATTAAAGAATCAGCTCATATCATCCCTTTAACAATGCAACAAATGTATGATATATAGTTACGATTTTTTCCCTCTTATCTTTTTATTTTCCTTTTTGTCCTATTTTCCTTTTTTTTTTTTTGCTATTTTTCCCTTTTTCTTTTTTCTTTTCAATTTTTAATTTTTTAATTTTCACTGTATAAACAAGCTGCTTTATGTTTTTTTTTTTGCTGTTTTTATCCTAAACTATATGTACCTAGGATGAGTTAGAAACTAGCTGAATCTATAACTTTGCAGTTATTACTGTCCAGTAAATAAGATTTCTACTTAGTCTTTTCACTGGATTAGTGATGATAATTAATTGATGAATTAATTGATGATAATTAATTGATGAATTGATTTGTTTCCAGCAAGGAATGGCTAAGCATATACAGTAAGCAGAGTGGGAATCAGATATTAAGACACTAATTTGCTATGAAAGTGCAGCACTTTGTGATGTACTGAACCCAGTACAGCCCCTGGTATTTAATGAATATTATAGGTATTATAACAGCTAGCATTACACTAAGATTATAGAGGTATATTGATAAAATACAAACATAATAGAATAAAACCTAAAAGAAGTCAGTTCATTTTATTCATATTGAGCTTTAAAGTAAAATGCATTTCAAACACTGGTTTTATTTTGATAAAGCAACTTTTACTTCTGGTTTCCTCCAAACTTCTCGGAAATATTAGAAGACATAATTTCATTACATAGAGTATTGCGTTGGGGTCTGTCAGGCAATATATCTGCTTGAGATTCTATTGATTTGACTGCTGTGGGCAATTTTTCGGCAGCCTAGGTAATGAGTTTTTTTAAAGTCCTGTCCTCCTTTGTAGGGTCAGATGGTTTTCAAAGCATGACAGGAAGGAATACCTACTCATTTATTTCTGTGTTTTATGTCTTCTTTTGATTGAAATGAGTAGTTTGTGTTTTAGATTTACATTGTATTTTGTATCTACTGTGCAGAGTAGGACAGCTAAGGAAACCAACAAAGTGGATGAACTAAAACCACATGAAACATGCCACTTATCTTTCCCCCATTTGTATTTCTACAGTGATATGAGTTTGTTCAGGCCTTCATCTTCTTACCTCTCCTGAATGCTATTACTGCACTACAGATACATGTAAACTAGATACTTAGAGGTTTGCAGGGGTCAATTACTTTGAGAAAGAAGATGTCCTGGGTAGGTTTATCAGAAAACAGAGATTCACTGTAAATAGAAGAATTATTTTTCTCTCTGCAAATGCTCCTTTCAGACTGAAGGTTTTATTTATTTATTTATTTATTTTTCCCAAGAGACAACAGATTCAAATTATCTAAATCTGTCTGAATTATTTTGTCTCTTTGCACTGAAGATGTGAGCTCTGTGGATGATACCTCCCATGTGTGCTTCCCATGCCTCCTCCCCACAGTCCTGGAGGCTGAATTTCTGTTATTTGTTACTGCAGTGGACCATCCTGCATCAGATTTACTACCCATAGAAGTTTGCTCTTTAGAGAGTTTTTATCACAGAGCCTAGTCACACAAAATATTAAATAAACTGTTTCAATGCCTGTGAAACAGGACTGCTATCCACCAACACAGGACACCATGCAGAATCAGGACCTAAATACTTCATTAGAGGGTGGTTTTGGGATCTTGCTTCATTTCATCTTTAAACTAAAAGTAAAATAAATAGTTTAAATTAATGTTATTGCTTCCTGTTTACAGCTTTCTCCCCAGCATGGCTTTAAACATTTATTATTCTGTCCCTTTTAAAATATGCTGGCAATTTTTTAGCTATATTAAGCAAACCTTCAAGGCAGCAGACAAGACAGGATATTATTCTGAGATTAAGGAAGGAAAATGAGAAAAAGGGATATGAACAAAGAGCAGACTGGAAAGGAAGAGGATCTCACTCGCTTTCCACTGCTGGAGCAAACTGCAGCCCCTATTGTGTGTGCTCTGAAAGTGATTATCTCCAGTCACTGGTTCTCTCTGGGTCTAATCTGCTGATTCACTGGCTTTTTCTCATCAGGGTTGGAAAGGAGACATCAAAAGCCATTAATACCCATTACAGCGAAGATCCACACCAGAAAGGCCATTAACTAATCTGTGTTAAAATATTTGTTGGATAAATTTTGCATCCCAAACACATTTTGAGGTGATTATTTACTCATTCATAATACCTTTTTTTTTTTTTTTTTTTTTTCAGGGCTCTTCACAGCTATTGTGGAAATGAAATGTAGTTGGCACTGCAGGTCTGTGTGCTATCACTTTGATTCCAGGAATCCAAGGATTCTGATTTTGAAACCGCAGATGTCTGGGGCTTGGCTAATAACAGACAGGATTGTCAGCTGCCCTATGTCAAGGATAACTGCATCTCCCTTGGGAAACAGAGACTGAAGAGCCAGAGCTACGTCTTCATGCCGTGAGATCTCTAATTAACAGCACCCAAAACAGGCCAGTCTGAAATCAATATATTAAACCTCTATCAATGGAAAAAAAAAATCTCAGACCCACTCCTAATTTAGCAAATAGAAAAATGTATTAGAATTAGAAAATTATATTTCATCATCTTGCAGAGCCTGCTCAATAGTTTTCTAGGATTTTGTTAGGAGTAAGCTTCGTTTCTCTGCAGTTTCACAGAAATTATGCCTCTCCATTTATCACACAGTTATTATATCAAATTGCTTAAGTAGTTGTGCTGTGTAATTGGTAGTTCCTGATGTGCATAATGTATGGCAGTGTAGAGAAAGCAATACAATGTTATAGCACAGTATTAGATTTTAGTCAGTTTTTGGTTATCATTCAATAGACTTTTCAAAATCTCATGACAGGAATAACGGTCTGCTGTGCTAATGGGAGTGCATTCCCACACCCTCTCCACAGTATTGCTGATGGGTGCCCCCTTTGGTCACCTCTTACACCACTGAGGAGCCCAGGCAGGTTTTTCAGCCTCTGTCCAAGCCCAGGCTGGACAGAAGTGAAGCAGTATGTGACTTAGGCTTTCAAATTCCTCCTGCAGCACTTGAGTTCATTTGAATCCATCAGTGCAGTGTTTGCTGTGTAACTGAAGATTGCCTGCATGTGAGTGCAAAATAATATAACCATTGGAAACCTTTATTTCTTATTGCATCTTGTTGCACTGTTTTATGTATTGTGTCCTGAACTCTGTAGTCTCCCTGCTTAGCCACATAGTTTGCTGCTATGAACATTTCTATCGGTGGCTTTGCTCCATGCTCTGGATTTCTATTTCATCTGCATTTGAGAATTATTTGATTGTAGTTTGTCAAGTTGTTCATAGGGTCAGCTTTAGTTCAATGGGAGATCACCTTTCCCTCCTGTTCATGTCACCACCCTCGGGATAATGACACATCTCTAGATCAGCTATGTCAGTGAGCAGCCTGAGAGGGCCTTTACCAGGAATTGGCCCATGGAACCACTTCTCTGGAAAGAGTGACCCATCCTTTTTCAGAACTAAATGCATAATTCATTTCTTTCATTTAAACTCTCCTTAAGCAAGATTTTTTCATTCCCTTCCCACCTATACAGTGGGAAGCAGCTATGGATGTTATACCATATGCTTTCTTGTACACTTATAGACAAAGACTAAACATACCTACATATCAATCAACCTACATACCATCAGAGAAAACAGTGTTATACTGCTAGTTTATACTGCTATAAGATGCTAGTTTGAGATACTTATTATTTGATTAAGTAACAATGACAGATTATATAAATAGCTGGTAACATATGATTAAGTGTGCGTAAACTAGATGTGTAATACCTAGATTCTGTTCTTTCATTGGGCTACTTAGACACATGAAAAACTGAAAATATGCAATATTGTGTATGTAATGTAATGTGATATTTAATGTTAATGTCACATAGGTTATTATGGAAGTACATTTCTGGGAGAAACTGTATTTCTTATTAATAGGGTATATAAAACTTATAGGACACTGCTCTGATTGCTCTCCTGTCAGTAAAAAGAAAAAAAAAAAGAAAAAAAAAAGTTAGGTCAGAGGAAAAACCAAAAATTTCAATTACATTTACAGCAGCAGCTGAAGGGGAACAAAATCAATGAAAGGAGCATACTTATTAGAGACCTGCAGTTGCCGTAAAACTGAAACTAAATCACACTGACGGTGTCTGAACTTCAGATAAATTGCTTTGAATCCAGAATGGGAGCCTGGAGAAATAATGGAAATGATATTGCAGCTGTTGAAGAAAAGGATAGAACTTTTTATATCCGCTGCCTCTCTAGATCTTGTTGGTATTTCAGGGATCAAACACTGATTTGTTCTCTGTTTATTATTTTTTGTATAGGGACTCCTATTGTTTCTCTAACAGATGAAACGGTGCTGTCGATTGCCTTGGCACCAACTGGTTAGAGAATTATGTGTTTTTTAGGGATGAGATATTTCTTCTTGGTAACAGTCCAAGGTGACCCACAGCTAAGCCTCAGTTCTTGTTTAAAAAAAAAAAAACAACAGATGAACAAACAAACAGACAACAAAACACAAGAGAGGGAAAGTCACAGTCAGATGACCAGTTCAAACTTACTCTTTCTCTCAGTAACTCATCTAGGAATACAGTTCATTTGCTGTGACATCCACATTGAATTAGATCCTCTCTTGCTTCTTGTGATTTTTTTTATTTTATTTTATTTTATTTTATTTATTTTATTTTATTTTATTTTATTTTATTATTTTATTTTTTACCTAGGACAGACACCTTTTCTAAATTCACTTTAATTGTCTGATGATTTGATTCAGAAAGATTCAAATATTTAGCTGTCATTAATTGCTTTAACTCCATAATTTGTTTTTTGGAACACCCTTGAAGAAAGATGTTGTAGGATAGATTTTACACTATTTTTATTTTCTTTAGTCCCCTTTTGGATGTAAGTTTTTTGCATGGACATTGGTTGCAAGATCCTCTTCAAGGTGCCCTGGGTAATAGGCCAGCTAACATTCTCAGGACACTTGTGTACAGACGATATAAGGGAAAGTGGGAATCTTACTGACTTTAACAGGAAAGTACCAAGGGCATTTTAGACTTCTTTTTACCTGTGTTACAATGTGTAATGATAATAATGATGATGTAATGCTCCACACCAGCATTGTGACCTCAGTGCTGTGCTTTCCAGGTCATTGATATTATTGTTAATCCATTTGAAACTATCTGTTTTGTTAGTTATAATTTTTTTTCTGTGATTTTGTAAGACATATTGTACATATTAGCTGTTGTTACAATATAGATGTTTACGCAGGTATGTGGTGTTAAGAAAACCAATGTATTACCCCATTTTATTGATGTTGAAATAGTTCATCTAGAGTTGTACAGATTTCATGTAAAATCTGTGTGGAAGAAGGAACCTAAACTCTGAAGAAAAATCCTATCCACTATATATTTAAATTAAATTTAAGCTGTAAAACTGTGCACCAAGGGAATGGAAAAAGCAGTTTAAATGCAGCATGCATTATGAATTCAATGAAACTAAAAACTACCTTTATCAATTGGGTAACTATCGTATACATTCTTCTTATACTATTATATGTTGCACCTACTTATTATACCTTATTATACAGGTTGTACTAGAAAACAAGCAAAAGTATCATGTGAATTATCTATATGACTGCACGTGCATGTGCATACACACTGGGGATTCAGGAAAGCTGGAAAATAAGCTTGTTCTTTCATTCGATTTCCTTCAAGTGTTTGGGAAGGTTTGGGTTCAAGACAGCACTCTTCATCCATTGCTTCTATGAAAAGAACTTTAAGGTCTTCTTTGTTGGCATTTCAACCTGAAATTCAGTACAACAGACCACTCACTGTAACCTAAGATTTATTTGTATTCGTATATTAGACTAATTTTGCAGTTTAAAAGACTCCCACAATAAAAGTTCTATTTTAGTATTAATAATTTTCTGGGAAAAATGTGGGAAGTGTACCAGCCTGCTGTATTTGTATTTTACAATTTTAACACATTTAGTTTTTTTTTCTCTCTTTTTTTTTTCCCCTTCAGAGTAAAAAAATAATGGTAATCTCACCAGTAAATACGGAGTATTTCATCATCTGTTTCTCATAAAATTAATAACTCATACATGTTAAAGTGTTGACATAAAAATAATTGAATAGGGAGGTATTACTGAGACTGTGAGCTAATTCACAGGATTAATTTCTTCATTGTAGGTTATATTCATGAATTATTCTTTTCAGAATGGTTGATTATATGTTTTCAATGTGCATTACTCTATTTGTGACAGTCAAGTTATAGAAAGTGAAGTTATCTTGCTATAAATTTTTGTTAAGATATACTTGCATGTAGTTAGTATCCCCATAAAAATGATGCAGTTTCTTTGTTGAAGAGGGGATTATTTACAAAAGTTGTGTAAGTTCCTTGTTTGTTTAAGATGGTGAGTTAATTGTATGTGAAGGACTAGTAAGTGTAGGTGTTTGGGTGCACATATGCTGAACATTTTACCCATGAATGTGTGTGTTCACATGCAGCAGTTATCAATTTACTGGAGGAAATACACAATTTGATTAATCTGAAAAATATGCTACTCTTTTTATTTAATGGAAAACAATGTGCAGACATTCAGGACTCTTTCACTTGGAATTAAATTCAAAATTCTTTTTGTATTACATAACTTTGATTCTTCGAGTTGTGGCAGATCATGATTTATGTTTTGAAGTATGTTTCAGATCCTTTATGTTTCAAATGAGCTCAGTGCTAAATTCTGGAATCAAGTCAACCTTGTAATTACACACAGACATGGTTAGGCTGTTATTTGTGTTTATTAAATTATTTATTTATTTATATAAATCACGGTTTATGATTCTTCTTTATACTTACAAATGAATTTAAATGGTAGAATATTTCATAAACATTCCTTCAAGAAGATATATTTTATGCTTTTTAAAGGCAGACTGTTGAGATCTTTAAAGGAATTGTTTTAAGAGCTGTATTCCAGGAGCAGATTAAAAAAAAAAAAAAGAAAAAAGAAAAAAAAAAGGCTTGAACTTACAAACTGTTACAATAAGATATGTATGTGCTTTGAAAGAGTTTGAATCTAGCTGCATTTATCATCTCCACCAGAACCAAATGATTCTCTGATACCCTTTTTATTTTTCTCATCTTTTCTTGTGTTCGGCTCTCATACTGCTTCGTTTCTTCATCTGACAGTAGTGAAACATAATAATAAACTGTTGGCATTCACAGTTATGCACTGAAGAACACAGCCATAAGGTTATTAAAGAGCAGATTTTACTAGGCTGAGTGAGACTGAAAGTTAGTCTTTCTTATTAACCTCTATAGGCTGGAGGAAATGTTCAAGTTTATTTTCCATCTGGAAGCCATAGCAGATATGCTGCTGGAAGCAAGCAGTCCTCAACATATACATTAGAGCTCAGTTAAAAATAAAAAAAAAAAAAAAAAAAATATGAAAAGATGAAGGAGATTATCCATATAAAAAAAAGTCTGGTCTTCTAGGACATACACATGGAATGTGTCATGGCTTTATTTTCCATTATTATTCTTAAGGGTCTGGTCCATTTACATCACAGCTGGACAGAAATGAATTTTTTGATTCTATTGCTAGAAAAGTGGCTAATTAAGACTGGCATTAACATTAGGAATTACAGCAAAAAAATGAAAAATATCCATTTGGTATGAAGACCAGCACCATAACTCCACTGTAACATAGAATGAAGGGAGACTAGTGAGGGCTTTCTAGATCACCATCAGTGGAAGCTATTCAAGGCTGTAATGAACACTGGAATGCTGCTTGACTTGTCATATGAAATGTTTTTGGGCATTTACAAATAATATCTAAGTATTCACAATGCTTCAGAGACTAGACAATGCTTCAGGCAATGCTTCATTCTTCCCAGCCACATATTGTTCATCATGTCTTACCTTTGAATGTTAAATATTGCATCCACTGGAAAAGAAGTAAAATTCATAAAATATACTGTTATAATTTTTCTTCTCTCAGTGATCATCAGAAAGCTCCAATAGTTTCAAGAAATACTGTTTTGAAGAAAAACTACTTTGAAGAAAAAGCTGTTCTGATTTCAACCTTAGTTGATTCCTGAAGTGGACCCCACATCAAGAAGAAACTTTTGGTTGAATATGTTTATTAAAAGCATTAGAAATAATCATTAATTCCACTAAATGTTCCACCATCTATTTTTTCAGATGGACTCCAGAAGTGGAGAAAATAATGATCTAACATAAGGAAAATATGTGTCAGAAGATTTTAGATGGCAAACATGTGAATGAAAGCTAAATGTTAATCATCTAAATCAAAAAAATTATTGTAATCAAGAAGATGCAGCATGATATCCTGTAGGATGGGTAGGATGTCTTTTAGCATCACACTGTTGTGGTTTAACCCGGTTGGCAGCTAAACACCACACAGCTGTTCGCTCCCCCTCCCCCCTCCCTCTCTGGGATGGGGGAGAGAAACGGGAAAGTGAAGCTTGTGAGTTGAGATAAGGACAGTTTATTAAGACAGGAAAATAATAATAATAATAATAATAGTACTACTACTAATAATGTGTATGAAACAAGTGATGCACAATGCAATTGTTCACCACCTGCTGACTGATGCTCAGCTTATCCCTGAGCAGCCAGCACCCCCACCCTGGCTAGCCACCCCTATATATTGTTTAGCATGATGTCAGATGGTATGGAATACCCCTTTGGCCAGTTTGGGTCAGCTGTCCTGGGTCTGTTCCCTCTCAGATCCTGCTGCACCCCTAGCCTTCCCACTGGCAGGACAGAGTGAGAAGCTGAAAAGTCCTTGGCTTAGTGTAGGCACTGCTCTACAACAATTAAAACATCAGCATGTTATCAACACTCTTCTCATCTTAATCCAAAACATAGCACCCTACCAGCTACTAGGAGGAAAATTAACTCTATCCTAGCTGAAACCAGGACACACACAGATCTTCTTCACAGTTAGATGAGACATGTACTGTCCTCAAAACACATTTTTCTACCTCCTCTCCCAAAATGCAACTATCTGAAGGAATTATCTAAGCATTTAATACACAACTTTAAGTATGGTATGTTGAGCCAAATTAATACTTTGGCTGTGTTTGTATATCTGGTGAAATGGAAAGTATTTTCCATTCATCCCAAAACTCCTTCCCTCAAATTCCATAAACCAAGCTCAGAATAGCTAATATAAGTGAGGAATTTCTCTTTTACTGCAGCTAGTTTCTAAGAAAAATCTATCGTCTCTATCTGATATAAAGAAAAATTGAAAATAAGTGGTTGAAGGAGATGATGATGATGATGATGATGATGATTATTATTATTATTATTATTACCCTTCAGGAGTACTAGAATATTGGAAGTGGAGCTGCTCTTGGCTTGGACTGGTGAACGCTTCGTCGGGTTAGAAACTGGCTGGGTAGCCGGGCCCAAAGAGTCATGGTGAATGGAGTTAAATCCAGTTGGAGAACGGTCACTAGCGGAGACCCCAGGGCTCAGTACTAGGGCCAGTTCTCTTTAATATCTTTATCGATGATCTGGATGAGGGGATCAAGTGCACTCTCAGTAAGTTTGCAGACGACACCAAGTTAGGTGCGTGTGTCGATCTACTCGAGGGTAGGAAGGCTCTGCAGGAGGATCTGGATAGGCTGGACTGATGGGCTGAGGCTGACTGTATGAAGTTTAACAAGGCCATGTGCCGGGTCCTGCACCTGGGGCACAACAACCCCAAGCAGCGCTACAGGCTGGGAGATGAGTGGTTAGAAAGCTGCCTGGCCGAGAAGGACCTGGGAGTATTGGTTGATAGTGCGCTGAATATGAGCCAGCAGTGTGCTCAGGTGGCCAAGAAGGCCAACAGCATCCTGGCTTGCATAAGAAGCAGTGTGGCCAGCAGGTCTAGGGAAGTGATTGTCCCCCTGTACTCAGCTCTGGTGAGGCTGCACCTCGAGTACTGTGTTCAGTTTTGGGCCCCTCGCTACAAGAAGAGCTTGAGCAAGTCCAGAAAAGGGCAACAAAGCTGGTGATGGGTTTGGAGAATAAGTCTTACAAGGAGCGGCTGAGAGAGCTGGGGTTGTTCAGCCTGGAGAAGAGGAGGCTCAGGGGCGACCTTATCGCACTCTACAGGCACCTTAAAGGAGGCTGTAGAGAGGTGGGGGTTGGTCTATTCTCCCATGTGCCTGGTGACAGGATGAGGGGGAATGGGCGAAAGTTGCACCAGGGCAGGTTTAGGTTGGATATTAGGAAGAACTTCTTTACTGAAAGGGTTGTTAGGCATTGGAATAGGCTGCCCAGGGAAGTGGTGGAGTCACCATCCCTGGAAGTCTTTAAAAGATGTTTAGATTTAGAGCTTAGTGATATGGTTTAGTGGAGTACTTAGTGTTAGGTCAGAGATTGGACTTGGTGATCTTGGAGGTCTCTTCCAACCTAGATGATTCTGTGATTCTATTATTACTCTTTGTACCTGAAAAATCTGCGGGTTTTTTTATTACTGAATTTGCCACCAGACAACCATTGTAATGAGAGAAAAGTCATCACAAAGGGTATGCTTTTCTCATAGTCTGAAACACAATTACATACAGTTAATAACCTTTTTTTTATGATTTACCGTTTCTCTTTATTTTAAAAACCAATTTTACATTTCATTAGGTCTAACAATATACCATCAGCCTTATAGGTAATTACAAGACCTAGTGATAGCATATAACACAGAGGCTAAATATGCAATACTGAAACAAACAGTAAAATACCCTCATCTGTTGAACAATTTTTGTATCCATGCATGGATATGTGGGTGACATTATAATATGAAGAAATATAAAGCTAAAAACAGTATATTAACAAATATTGTACTTTCTCCAGGGAATATTGTAAATTCTCTCAAATCTGGAGAGATTTTTTCAACTTTTCTTCTGTATCTTGATTTTGTGCAAGGTGAAAAAAAAAAAACATAACGGGGCTATATGAGAACTATATGAGATCTCAGGATCCCTATCTTTTTCTTATTATCACTTTTCAGTAAGGAGCAGAAATACAATGACATAAAACAAACAAACAAACAAACAAACAAAAATGAATTAATCTTCAAATCCTTGAATCTTATACCTGAATATGGAGATGTATTGAAGTTATATGCAAACCAGAATGCCTACTTGATCTTCCCTCTTATAAATACAATCTACAAGATTATTACCACAGTTAGTCTGTTCTAAATCGAAAAATTTACTGGTATCTCTTCATTGTCAACAACATAGTAGTGTCTCTTGTTGTGGGCACAAAGGATCAACACAGACAAAGGTGATGCTAATATCAAAAATCCCGAAGTAAGAGCATAGAAATATGTGAATGTCCATATTGATTCAGGCTACGGGTCCACAAAGAATCAGATTCTGGCTCTGATTAGAAAAGAAAGGGTAAAAATGGCAAACACATCTGGTTTACCCTAATAATTGTGCCCTATTAAATGCTCATCTCAGGGCATTTTCTGGCCCCGATACTGTTTGTCTACTCAGTAAACCTCGGTAGATTTATCTTACAAGTATTTGTCCAATGCCCCCTTGAACCCATTTGAAATGTATGTATTCATAATATTCTTTGTTAAGAAAATTTGAGAGATAGTTCCTTAAAAGTCCATAGAAAATACAGTCAGACTGTTAAAACAGGACAACTTTATAAATACATTTGTTCACGCTTTTGAAAAACTCTAAGCCATTTGTAAGGTTGGATCTTTGTTTTGAAAAGTAATGCTGACTCTTCTGAAATAAACTGAACTTATCTATACATATACTAGTTCTGTCCTTTAGTGCGGTGGCTACTGATCTTGTTTTCTCTTCTTTTATTTATTTATTGGTAATTTAAACACTGTATTTCTATAGCTTATTCATTAATATGCTTCAGTTAATTCTCTGACCACATCAAAGAAAAATATAAATTATCAATCTAGATATTCTGTGAGATTTAAGGTCTTTTTTTTTTTTTTTCTCCCACAAAGACGACTTTGGTCAATGGCTCTTTCTTTGTTTAATCATAATATCATAAACTCTGTGACTTGGCAGTTTTCAATTGTTTTGCTATTGGAAGAAAAATTCTGGATATTCTTTGTTTGAAAATGCTTATTTTGAAAATCTCTTTTTGTTATGTGTATTGTTTTTTTCTAGTTTCCTGTCTTTTACGTGACACTTATTTATTATATCACACTGAACAATTGTAACTGCAATTTAAAAATTTGGTTTTGCTTGTTTTGGGGGTATATATTTCGTGTTTGAGGATGTAACAAGGCTAATAGGGCATGTATAATTTCACTATTTGGGAATACTTTTCCAAAAAATATTTTCCAAAATATATTTCCAAAAAAATATTTTGGAATATTTTTCCAAAATTGATGGTACAATTATAAGTACTAGGAAGAAACAAGATCACATTTCATATATTCTCTTCCTTTTGTCAAAACATGGCATCTAACATCTTACATGAAATACTGTAATTTAAGTGGCATTTACCAATTGACAGTGCCAGTTTTTTGTTAATATTAAAAGAACTTTTTTTTTCATCAAGGGTGCTATAAACCAAAAGTACTTTTGGTTTGTGTGATTAAGAAAAAAATCCTGAAAGTTTTCTAATTAAAAAGCTGGAATTCCTCACAATAGAGATCAAATCAGTAACATTCATTTTTCTTTCCCACCCAGTTTCTGCAGTAACTCTGAAGAGCCTGTTCATAATTCTTAATGGCTAGTGAAAGTGGTAGGAGATTTCCGTTGCTATTGGAAATGGGTTTTAATTTAGAAAGTAGTGAAGAACATGAACTCTGACAAAGAAGGGGATTCTTTCTAGTTTGTGGACTTCTGACATTGGTATAGCTCACTTTCCTAACTTTTGTAAACTAGAAATTCTCAGCCTTTTCTACTCCCTTTCTCCCTATCCCCTCCAAATCTGTTGGCCTAGGTAGATTTTCAGTAAAATAAATTAGAGTAAATGTGTCAGGATGGTATCATACTAAAAAACTAAAACAATTAAAATATTTACCAGACTAATTACATTTCAGGAAGTGCTGGTGTGTTTTAACAATTCAGTCTGTTGTAATTCTCTGCTTAGAGACTAGCCGTGATTTTGTGCATGTTTATAAATTTTTACATTACTCCACTTAACAACCACATGACTACTTTTATATATTTTGCAGAATCAAGTTAAACTGACTTCACTTAAAATTGATATCTCTTGAGTGAGGTTGACTTTTGCTTTTGAAAAACAAAAAACAAGCAAACAAACAATTAAAACTTCTAATTGTCAGTCTGTCCAAGAAGTGCTTCAAAAACCTTATTTAAATAGGATTACTCATCATAGAAAGGTACCGCTCACTGCAAGCAAAACTTGCAGTATCATTTTTATGCATGTGATTAACAATGAAGAAATCTCACTGAAATGAAGTATGTGCTTCAGGTGTTTATCTTGACTTAAGTTTTTATAAAGTTAATTATTTTTTTTTCCCGTTCCCCATCACCCGTGTCAAAATGTGAATTATTTTTCTTTTAAAAGTAGAGACCTTGGTACAGACTTTCAAACAAACTTAATAGACCTAATCTGCATGGGTGTTTCTGAGAAATTCAGAAGACACTATCCCCATACCCGAGGGGAAATTTTATGGAAAATTTATTTCCATAAAATTTGGAAATCTCCCATTTTTTCCTGGAAAAATATATTTATTATTTTACAACTTAAGTCAATATTACTGTTCTGAGTATGAATAAGTCTATTTAACAGTAAGGCTCCAATGCAGAGTGGATCTACACGTTCACTGATGGTAATTCATATGTTGTTACTTGCTTAAAATATACTTTGTGAAGTGATACCAAAAAGAAAGTACAAGAAAACATTCCAGTAAAGAAAATAGAAAAATTGCAAAATCATTTAGCTAAGTAACTTATTTACTTAATCTCAGACTTAAATAGTGTGAATAAAAGCAACAAGGATTAAAATAAAAGGAAAATATTTCAGGCTTGTTTCTTAACATAATAGCCTTGACTATCCTGTCCCATCCAGCTGGTCTGATGAAGCAGCAAAAGGTGCTCTTGGAAGGGGCAAGCACTCCTTTTAGCAATGCTGAGCTCAATAAACTCACCAGGCTCACTGTAGGCAGGAGCAAGAAGTGCTATTAGTGACCTGTGATGGACAGGGTCCTTATGCTCTCCTTCACCTGGAGCTGAGGTCTCTGCGTGCAAGTGTTCTCAGAGCTAATGATGCTTAGAGTCACATTAGAGGCATTTTTTCCTCATACAGACGAAGAGAGGAAGAAGTTGGCTTAGAGCAATCCTCCTCTCTCTTCTCCTCTTCCTCCCACCTCTACTTTTTACTGGTACTTCGCTCTTCTGAGGTTTCAGTATTATATTGACTGAAATTAAGCAGGACATTTTCCAAAGCTACAGATAGTAAAGCAGACTTATAACTCAGAAATGGACAGTCTTTATATCTTCCTGCTCTTCTGTTTAAGTACATCAGGAATGGGCAATGAAAATTTTCTCTGCCACCTTCTCTGCCTGTTATAGAAGGGCGGAAACCCATAAAAAAACAAAGCACACACAACAGCTCTTGCCATCTGTGGAGCTTCCAGACCTTTTGTAATTTTATGAAGACTAGCTGCCAAAGACTAGGAAAGCCAGAATTACAATTAAAAACATGCATCTATGCACAGTCTAGAAGGAATATGTTAATAGTAATGATGGTTACAAACAGGTCAGGAGAAAAAAAAAAAGAGCAGCTGAGAAATTTCAACAAATAGAAGCAAGAATACATAACAAATGCGCTTTGGGGGTGGGTGAGGAGGGATGGAGTGGAGGGGTAGAGGAGGATGGAGAAAATAAAGAGGCAAAGGGAGGTAAGAGTATTCTTGTGGAAAAGAGGCAAGAATGTCAGTAATACAAATTTGTGTTAGGCAGAGGAACTTCAAAAACAGAATGATGCTAGCCTGCTATTAAACTTTTAAACCCTCCTGCTGTGAGATGCTTCTTCCTCTCTCTCTCCCAGTATTTTGTCAAGACAGATGAATCATGGTGAACTTACTCCAGCTAAAATAAATCTTGAAATTTAGAGCTTCAGTACTCACACTTTTTATTTTATTTTATTTTATTTATTTTTTCCCCTCTTGTGTTGTCAAAAAGGAAGGATTTATACTTCCTGGGATTAATGTACAACCAAACTCAAGTATTCTTAGCTGAATATTTGTCATTTTGAAAAATAATAATAAAAAATTGTAAAATAACCATCAAGGCAAATATATCTTTGTGGCCTTTCAGGCTAATGGTTTTGGTCCTGCTTTTTATTTTAAATGAGTGGGAAATGGGTTCAAGGGAGAAAAATTGTGTGGACATCTGTATGGCCATAGAGTATTAAACTATAAATTTTCTCTCCGTTGCAAACACAGGAGAATAAAAGGTGAAAAGTAACTATTTTTAGTGCATGAATAAAAAAAATATATTTGGAAAGAAAAGAAAAATAATGGTGACAACTTAAGGTTTGAAAATAAAAATATTATATTCTATTTTGACTGAATAGGGAAAAAGAAACAAATCATAGAAGGAATTGGCCACATAGAAAAGAAGATTTTTTTGTTTGGCTTATACATGCTGTTTATGAATTAAAAGATTCCTTTAAACAAGTGTAAGAATAGTTTTTAACATAAGCACTTTGAGAACTGTTTACAGTGCTCATGCCAAGTGTAGGAGCCTGCATGAAAACCAGGACTAATAAGAAAATTGTTTTGGAGGCTGGCATGTCTTCAAACAGCCATGCTGCTATGATATCTCTCAGAACAGAATTTCTCTTCTGATTGCTTATATATCACGTTATCTCCAGGAAAAAGAAATAATGATGTTAACAGGCTGATAGTCCTGGAAGGTCTGAGACCCTGAAGTGCCTGTAAACCTCAGTGTTAGTTGAGTGCATAGCACTCTGCTGGAGTTACGCTGGAGGATGCAGAAACAGGTTTGCACAGCGTCTTCTGATAGGTATATGACTACTGCCAACATGGGTGCTGCAAGGAGGCAGTCTCCAGTGATGACACCCAAATACAAAAAGCTTCTCAGTGTTGCCTTTTCTGATACTGTTGTAGATGAACAAATGTTTGTGTTGGTCATGGATTACAATGGGTTATACCACAGGACAATGCATCATTGTGTTGCTTAATGAGAGTCCAGAGCAAGGTTGAAGCCCTGTATCCCTGCTCCTCTCAACAGCAAATCAACCATGAACCAAGGTGCTTGTTGCAGCATTGCAGCTGGTCAGGCTTGCTAGTGGATGCAGAATAACTTTCCTCTCAGTGTAGAAGAGGATGTTTGTACCCATGGGATAGAAAATACAGATCTAAGCTCAGAAGTTTTTAAAAAATAAAAAGATTGACAGAAAAAAGAGGCACTTTTTTGGGTGCCAGGGGTTTGTTTCATCCTTTTACATGCACATTCACAAGGTAAATCTGCCTCTGTTGCGCTATACTACACAGCAGGAAATGATCTGGAATTAATCTTACTATGAATGTTATCAGAGCAGATATTTTTCCATGTGATATTTAATATCCCAGCAAACTTACTAATCATTCAGGCAGTGTGAGCTATTTCTGAATTGAAAAGGAATACAATGTAACTATGTTATTACTACAGACTTGTTTTTACCAGCTGTATGTGTTATTTAAAGCTAGGTTGTGTGTAATATAGCTGGGCATGAAAGGGTGTGATAAACAAAACTTGATTATATGTCAGACCTTTAAATAAAATAAGTTCTGTTTAGTTGAATGTGCACATGTGCATTAGTCATTTAGTATTTAAGTTTAACTATCATAGTAATCAATTTAAAGGCTCCAGACATTTGAGATTTTATTTATCCATTTATTTCCTACTGCCCATCTGGTGTGCACACCATAAATGGTAATGTTCTATCAGCCAAATGAGAAAAGGAGAAAAAAAAGAGACTCACTCTGTAATGTTCACTCCATAAGGTCTCTCTGGAACCTCTCAGCTGTAATTCAGCCCCATTGCCTATTTTTTTTTTAATGTGATGAGGGTAAAAAAATTGCATTTTAGATTATTTATAAAATATTCAAAGAGTCTGGAAAATATTCTATTTAAGTGCACATAGTACCCTTGTCAGCTTCTCATATTTTATCAGATTGATCTAGTAAAATTTATACAAATGACTGTTCTTAATTTGAAGATTTATCTCTTCATAGTAAGTGTCCATGGCTCACATTCCAAGCAATAGAATTAAAGATAGATAGCAGTTTGCAGGAATCTGCCCTGTTCTTCTAAAACTAATGACTGAAACCTCAAAACCAGAATGTAGGATCTGTAGTGAGTGACCCCACGGAAACCCACACAGCTAAAGGAGCAAATAATGGTCCACTTCAATGACAGCTCAATTTACACCTGTTCAACAGCTGGAACACTTGTGGGACACACCAGTGCTGGAAACTGCCTATATTTTACACTAATTAATAATATAAAATACTGAGAGTCCTCAGAGCAGGTCTTGAAGGTATGCCATCCCATCATCAAATGCAAAGGGAACCAAAAAGCTCTGGTATCCTCACTCTCGTCCAATGACCAAATGCTTAGCCAGTCTATGCTAAATGGAAGATCCAGTTTCAGGAGAAAGGCTAGAAAGGACTTCCTTCAGATAATTAGCATTCAGATTATTGTTTGCACTTTGAGAGAAATGTAAAGGATTGACATATTTTAGATTAAGAAAAGAAGGGAGCACAGTTTTCATTTCACGTAGCTTCCAGATTCTTTTCACAGAGGCCAGCCCTGCAGAATCACCCTACCAAAACCTTACCACATAAATCCAATACACCACAATAGGTGGGATACTTTAGCACCACACTGTTAAGTACTGAGCTGCAGGATGAAGTTCTGGGGAACTGCAACTGTGTTTTCTTAGAAAGCTTATTATTGCTTTGTTTTTGAACAAAAACAATGTTGCGAATTCTGGGATGGAGCTTTTCTTTCCAGTGAATGAGGTACCTGACTGACTGAAAAGAATAAAGCTTGATTTGCACAGCTCTCCTTTTTATGTTTCATGGTCTAACACAGGATGTTCTGAGCTCTAGGAGATAAACTAGGAGATAAACTGGTCTGTACAAGCACACAGGCTGTGCAAGTACTGCTTCATATCCCCCTGGGTGCAGTGCTACAGTAAGTAGTATTTAACTGGAGGTCATGGGCTCTGCTCCAGCAGTCAAATACTTAACTCCATTTGTGGTTGAGTGTTAAGTTTTCAAAGGAATATGTTCAAAAGCTGTTTCAAACCAGAGGTGACTATGGGGTGGAGATTTTCTGACAATGTGTAGTTGTTTGTGAAAAATAGAGGAATTTAATAATCTGAGTAGCCTCTGTTAATCGAACTTGTTTGTAGTCTTTATAGTTTTAGAACTGCCCAAATATAGCTGAGAGGAAACAGGCACCACTCCTTTATGCCATAACTAGAAAGGTGGAATAAGGCTTTTATACAACTGTATGGCTCCTTTATTCATCAGAATCTTTAGTTATGAAGCACCAAAACACCTGAAAAATTTGAAATTATTTGATAAATAAAAAATATAAAAGCAAATTATATACAATACCTTTAGACATATTTGCTTTTTTCATTGCATACATGTTCTTCCTACACTAAAAAAACTAAAACAGTTTCTTTTGTGTATACACATACTGAACAAACATAGTCTCTTAGGAATATATTTAAAGATTGGTTTAGACTTTAATAGTTTTTCATTGGACTTTTTTTTTTTTTTATTGTTATAGGTAACTAATCTTACTTTGCATATCCTCTTTGGCTAATGTCATAAAGGACAGTTGTATCATAAATTTATGTAATGAATACATCTTGTTCTATTTATGGCTTTAAAGTCAGAGCAGAAGAGAATTGTGCATAAGATGAGAGTAAGAGACACTTTATGGAATATAAGGAATCTTAGACAACCTGTATGTATCTGTACAAGCCACTGACTCTAATGAGAAACAGGCAAAACCCTTCTCTTCCACAGATCTGCCAGTCAGTAGAGGAAGGCATAGGGAGCCAGAACCCACTGCACCATTTCAAATGGAGCTGTGTGTAGAGCCCTCCTACTGCTCTTGCTTAACACCAAAGGGCATAGTTTAAAGCCATAGAACCAACCAAAATGTTTTGAAATCACCTGATTATATTCTTGCTCCTTATACAGGTCTCTGCAGTTTCACCTCAGTGGCAAAACCTGCTCGGATAAGGCTAAACAAAGAAGTAAAGGAAAAATATCTTTCTTTGTTCATTCTTCAAGAATTTGTGCATTTATGCTCAGACAAATCTGAGATTATTCTTTTACAGAGTGAAACAGTGATTAAATGCAATAGGACAAAGTTCTGCTGTGAGGGTACCTTTTTCATTATGTCATTTTCATCTACTGTATCTCAGGGACTTTGTTTCTTCAATTATCTCACACTGTCTGGAATTTAACATCCTATCGTTCGTGCAGCACTTTTACATTACTATGTAGGAAACACCCACTCAGTATTGTTAAATCATGAGGCCAGCCAGCTTTTATAATGATCTTTTTGAGAACCTTTTGTATAAAAGATACTGTATGAAAGGCACCAATAAAACATTAATGACCTGTGCTTCCAATCTTGAACAGCAGGAACACAGACATTCAAGCATCTCAGTTTCCATCTCTGCCAGAGTTGTAACAGCATGAGAGGTTCTGTATGTATGATTGTGTAAACTATCTTATTTACAGCAATACAAAATATAATGATCTTCAGCAGGAATCATGGAATATTAAGAATCTCTCTTCTCCCTAATAAAACCCAGGTAGCATTTATATGCCTATCAGCCTCACAAAATAATCAGAGAATAAATGTTTTCTGTTTGTCAGGGATAGGGAAAAAAAAAAAAAAAGATGATTCTTTGATTGTGTTTTGATTGTTGTAAATCATGCTATAGGAAAAAATGGACATGTGGTATGATAATTATGACAGTTCTGATGCCCAGACCATCCCCAGACAATAAAAGTAAAATTATTTCTGCTTTAACAAAACTTTAAGGATTTACACATTTCTTTATTTATAACAATAATAATATATTTATTTATAACAATCATTTACTTATACATTAATACTTATAAATAATAGTTAAAATTACTCATACTAGTTATCATAATATTTATAAAGTTATTATAAGTACATAAATATTTAATAATTACCTATAATTAATGCTTATAATTAACACTTATTTATTCACTTTCCTGAAACACATCAGAGAGCAAATACAAAAAAAAAAAAAAAGATTCTTAAAGTAGTAAAAAAAATTCTTAGTAGACCTAAAGTCAATTCAGTAAGTTCTACAATTTTATATTAGTCTGTAGACTTCAGAACATGCTGAACATAATTTGTACACCGTGCAGTCAAAGCAATACCAATGTAATCAATAAAACAGACTAGAATCAAAATGTAAAACAATGCATTCCAAAGAAGTTGATTGATCAGCTGTTTTCTAAATGACTGAATTATTGAATGAAGCGATTTTGACAAGACCTTAAACAACATCCAGTTCCAACCCCCATGCTATGGACTGGAAATCTCTCATGAGACCAGGTTGCTCGAAGCCCCATCCAACCTGGCCTTGAACACCTCCAGGGATGGGGCATCCACAACTTCTCAGGACAACATGGTCCAGTACCTCACCACCATGTGAGTGCAGAATTTCTTCCTTATCTCTAATCTAAACCTACCCTCTTAGTTTCAAACCACTTGTTGTGTTTAGTAGACAAGTGTTTTTGGCCAAACAATGATAAAATAAGTATGGATGGTCCTGAATCAGAGTGAGGCTGAGAGCCTGGTCTGTTTGTGCTGTGTTTGAGCAGTCGTGGGAAAGCTGACAGTAATCTGTAGTAATTAAAATGGTCAGGAAGTGTAAAAATAGATTAGTATTTTGTTTTTGAAAGTTGGCATCCTTGCTGTTGCTCTGTTTTCTTTCCTCCATGCCTTGCTAGGTCAGTAACAGGGAAGCTAAACAATGAGACATCCTAGTGTTGAACATGTTTCCCTGAAACTGTTGCACCAGTAAGAGGGTGCTGGACCTTGGGCACAGAATGGCCACCTTAAAAGGGTCTGAGACAAAGGTTTTAACTAGGGTATGATAAGTATAAGCTGAACTGAGAGTGCTGTTCTGACAGTAATAGCAGTTCTCTGTACTACTTGCTACATATCCAGTTGAATTTAGAAGTAAACAATATCCCTCATTTTCAGCCTAGATGTTATAGCTGGGAACAGTGGGCAAGAGTTGCTATTTGCAGATAAGTCTAAGAAGAATTTTAGTCCTCCAGTTAGAAATGTAATGTGTCGTCACCCCTTTTATTTCTTCTTATTTCTACCTTTTTATTCCCTCCTCTTACCTTTGAGGAGGAAGGAGGTTACAAACACTGTTCATCATTCCCAGGGAAATATTCATCCATCTACTGCCCATTGCTATTATGCAGTGAGTATGCACTGCCTGTTTAGTTTATTTGCTATTGTATAGACTGAAAATTTTGCATCTTGTTAGTTGTGTACACCATAAAATAGTGACTAACTTGATGGACTCACAAGTTAAAAAGAAAAGTACCCTATCACTTGAGACTGTTTCTCTTTTTCCATACAGTAAGAGCTTCTTGAACTACAATCATGAATCCATGAGGTCAGGTGAGAGGTGGCATGGGCTGCCCAGTGCTGTGCAGCTTCCCTCCCTCCCTGAGCATACTGGTCTTGCCCCAGAGCAGATGCTGCTGGTACCAGACACCTCCCCAGCTCCCTCCTCACCTGAATATCCCTTTATGCTATGGTCTAGTGCTGCAAGAGTTTATTTTGGTTGCACATCAAAGGCCTAGTTTTGCAGTCCTAATTCAGGCATGAAATAAAAGATTGTGGAGCAGCATTCATTTTAATTTTGTTGCTGGGTTTTGTGTTATGCATTTCTTCTTGGAACCAAGTGATCTGACTCCCATAGCCAAGAATCCCTTAAACATATGAGGCAAACTATTAGCAAGAAAATTTTCCATGTAGGAGAAGAAATAAGTTTGGGGATTAAAATACGTGTATATATATGTACTTACATATATTGTACATATGCATTTATATATATGTATATATATATATATATATGCATCTAAAGTTAAAACTATGAACTCATTGTTTAGGGCTAAAAAAATAAGTTTTTTAAACAACAAGACAAAAATATGTATTCTTATTTTGTTCTTTTTCTGCACATTCTACACAGGACCTACCATCAGTTACATGGGAAAACAACCTTTTCTTAAAATTGCCAACTGTTTCTTTAAAAGAATCATGTTGCATACATTTTATATAAGCAAAAGAAGATAAGAATAATAATCAGTGGGAGTTTGCCTTTAGCATTTGTATTTACTTACTTACATTGACTAGAGGGTCCAGATGAGATGTAATGTTTGTTTTGTAGTGGGATCCTGTGAAGGCTTTCCTGTGGAAGTGTGCAAAGTCTGTGAAAATGTTAATTCCTGTCTCTCTCATGTGTTTAAACATACCTACAGCACCTGTTCCTCCACCTTTTTCCTCGCTTTTCCAAGTCCCTCCCTTCTCTTAACTTTTACTAAGCATATTCTCTGAAGTATTGTTTCAGTACTTCCTTACCTACTATTTTCTCCTTTTGTTTCATTACCTACTTAATTACTTCTAGTTCCAAATCCTTTCAGCATTTCTATTCTAGTCCCATATATTAAGACAGACAGAACAAAATAGTATCATGCAGAAGTAATGAGGGCACCTTACGCTCTACACGCAAATGGAAAGTGATCCCATTTGATGGTTTCAAAGGAACTTGTTTCTTCACAGGTTGGTTGAATTTAAACTATAAATATAAATAAAAAGAAAGAGTAAGATTGAAAATAACTTGAAGATAAAAGATTAAAGGTTGAAGATCAATTAAATGAGATAACTTCAAAATAGCATTTCTTAATAAGCTGAAAGTACTCTTTCAGAGAAAAAAGACTTGCATCAATGTCACACTGGTTTAATACTATGAAACATGAAGTGTCAGCAAGACCCTACCACGTGTATTTTCACAATTGTGCTTTCTTCTGAATTCTTTTTGTTTGTTTGTTTGTTTGATACATCTTACAGCTACCATCCAGCTCTTTTCATTTTTATCACACTTTGTTTTCCCTTCAGCATTCAGCTTATATGTGCCTTTCCTCTTTCCACAAAACCAATGTGGATACAGAATCTGCATTACAGAGGAAGTATTTCCTCTCCTCTAAGCTATTTTCTGTCCACAGCAGAAGACAGTGGGCTGCAATCTTTACAGTGCATGACTGAATCCTGCTAATCCTGTCCATACTTATTTTTCCCATACACATTCTTTTTTTTTTTTTTCCCTTTCACGTTATGTGCTCTTTGTCTTAGAAAAGTCATACATAAGTAAAAAATTCATACACCAGTCATGTTCCCTCTTGTGTCTAGTAATGGTTGCAGATTCCCCTTGGCCTTCCTCTTACCAACAATATAAGGACATTTTTTGTTATCTTTTACCACAGTGGTCAGGTTGAGTTCATGCTGGGCTTTAGCCTTTCTGATTTTCTCTCTGCATGTGCTGGCAACTTCCTTGTACTCTCCCCGAGTTGCATGTCCCTTCTTCCACTGGACATAAACTCTCTTTTTCTCCTAGACACTTGTTGTGGTTTAGCCCGGCTGGCAGCCAAACACCACACAGCCGTTCGCTCCCCCTCCCCCCTCCCTCTCCGGGATGGGGGAGAGAAACCGGAAAGTGAAGTCTGTGAGTTGAGATAAAGACAGTTTATTAAGACAGGGAAAAGAATAACAATAATAATAATAATAATAATAATAATAATAATAGTATTAATAGTAATAATGTGTACGAAATAAGTGATGCACAATGCAATTGCTCACCACCCGTTGACCGATGCCCAGCCTATCCCCGAGCAGCCGGCCCCCCACCCCAGCACATGTTTCACAATCATGAATAACCTGTGCTATAGTGTCCATGGTCAGGTCCACCCCTCGGTCACGAGCCCATCTGTATGTTGCATCTCTGCCTTGATGGCCTGAGGTGTCATGGGCCCATCGGGCTATAAATAATTCACCTTTATGTTGCCAGTCCAGGTCCACCTGAGCCACTTCAATCTTAGCAGCCTGATCCACCTGCTGGTTGTTTTGATGTTCTTCAGTAGCCCGATTCTTGGGCACATGAGCATCTACATGGCGTACCTTTACAACCAGGTTCTCTACCCGGGCAGCAATATCTTGCCACAATGCAGCAGCCCAGATGGGTTTGCCCCGGCATTCCCAGTTGTTCTGCTTCCATTGCTGTAGCCACCCCCAAAGGGCTTTTTGCTACCATCCATGAATCAGTATAGAGATAGAGAACTGGCCACTTTTCTCGTTCAGCAATATCTAAGGCCAGCTGAACGGCTTTCACTTCTGCAAACTGACTCGATTCACCTTCTCCCTCAGCAGCTTCTGCAACTCGTCGTGTAGGACTCCATACAGCAGCTTTCCATCTCTGATGCTTTCCCACCATACGACAGGACCCATCAGTGAGCAGGGCATATTTCTTCTCATTCTCTGGTAGCTTGTTGTACAGTGGGGCTTCTTCAGCACGGACCACCTCCTCCTCTGATGATATCCCAAAGTACTTGCCTTCTGGCCAGTCCATAATCACTTCCAGGGTTCCTGCGTGACTGGGGTTTCCTATTCGAGCCCGCTGAGTAATCAGTGCAACCCACTTGCTCCATGTAGCATCAGTTGCATGATGTGTAGAGGGGACCCTTCCTTTGAACATCCAACCCAGTACCGGCAGTCGGGGTGCCAGGAGGAGCTGCGCTTCAGTACCAACCACTTCCGAAGCAGATCGAACTCCCTCATATGCTGCCAATATCTCCTTTTCGGTTGGAGTATAGCGGGCCTCAGATCCTCTGTATCCCCGACTCCAAAACCCCAGGGGTCGACCTCGAATTTCCCCACGTTCTTTCTGCCAGAGGCTCCAGGTGGGACCATTCTCCCCGGCTGCGGTGTAGAGCACATTCTTTACATCTGGTCCTGTTCCGACTGGCCCAAATGCATGAACTATTTCCTGTTTAATTTGTTCAAAGGCTTGTCGTTGCTCAGGGCCCCATTCAAAAGCATTCTTCTTACGAGTTACTTGGTAGAGCGGGTTTACAATCAGACTGTAATTTGGAATATGCATTCTCCAAAACCCCACGACACCTAGGAAAGTTTGTGTTTCCTTTTTGCTAGTTGGTGGAGACATAGCTGTTATTTTGTTGATCACATCCATTGGGATTTGACGACGTCCATCTTGCCATTTTATTCCTAAAAACTGGATCTCTCGTGCAGGTCCTTTAACTTTATTTTGTTTTATGGCAAAACCGGCCTTCAGAAGGATTTGGACTATTTTCTTCCCTTTCTCAAAAACTTCCTCTGCTGTGTCACCCCACACAATGATGTCATCGATGTACTGCAGGTGTTCAGGAGCCTCCCCCTGCTCCAGCACAGACTGGATCAGTCCATGGCAAATGGTAGGGCTATGTTTCCACCCCTGGGGCAGCTGATTCCAAGTATATTGGACTCCCCTCCAAGTGAAAGCAAACTGTGGCCTGCACTCTGCTGCTAGAGGGATGGAGAAAAATGCATTAGCAATATCAATTGTGGCATACCACTTGGCTGCCTTTGATTCCAGTTCATACTGGAGTTCTAGCATGTCCGGCACTGCAGCACTCAGTGGTGGCGTGACTTCGTTCAGGCCACGATAGTCCACTGTTAGTCTCCACTCACCATTAGAGTTTTGCACTGGCCATATGGGACTATTAAAAGGTGAATGGGTCTTGCTGATCACTCCTTGGCTCTCCAGTTGATGAATTAGCTCGTGGATGGGAATCAGGGAGTCTCGGTTGGTGCGATATTGCCGCCGGTGCACAGTTGTGGTAGCGATTGGCACTTGCTGTTCTTCAACCCTCAGCAACCCCACAACAGCAGGGTCCTCTGAGAGACCGGGCAAGGTAGACAACTGTTTAATGTCCTCTGTCTCTAAGGCAGCTATGCCAAAAGCCCAGCGGAACCCTTTTGGGTCCTTGAAATATCCTCTTCTAAGATAGTCTATGCCAAGGATGCACGGAGCATCCGGGCCAGTCACAATACGGTGCTTTTGCCACTCATTTCCAGTTAGACTCACTTCAGCTTCCAATACAGTTAACTGCTGGGATCCCCCTGTCACGCCATAAATACAGATGGGCTCTGGCCCTTTACAGCTTGATGGCATTAGAGTACGTCGTGCACCGGTGTCTACTAAAGCCTTATACTTCTGTGCGTCAGACGTGCCAGGCCATCGAATCCACACAGTCCAATAAACTCGGTTGTCCCTTTCCTCCCCCTGGCTGGAGGCAGGGCCCCTCTAGTCCTGGTCAGAATCTTCGTTTCTGTGTTTAAAAGACTGCCTGCTAGAAGTTGGAGCAGCAAACTTTTCAGAGAACCCCTTTCTCCCGATTGTTTTCTTTTGCAACTCACGTACCTGTGCCTCTAGGGTCTCAGTAGATTTTCCATCCCATTTTCTCATGTCCTCTCCATGGTCACGTAGGTAAAACCACAGGGTGGCACGGGGTGTGTACCCACCATATTGTCTTCTTTGCACGGATGCACGTTTACCCCTAATAGCCGAGACGCTGGTTCGTACAGGTGGGGAAGAAAATACACTCTCTTTAAGTTGGTGGACCTCTTCAAAACGTTTCTCCAAAGTATTCTCTTTTAGTTGGTGGCCACTGGTTCGTTCAGGTGGGGGGGAACATAAATTCTCTTTAAGTTGGTGGACCTCTTCAAAAAGTTTCTCCAAAGTATTCTCTTTTAGTTGGTGGCCACTGGTTTGTTCAGGTGGGGGGGAAGATAAATTCTCTTTAAGTTGGTGGAACTCTTCAGAGAGTTTCTCCACAGCCGAGACGCAGGCCTGTAGGGAAGAGGAGAGATTTCCTTCGTATTCCCGGAGTTGTTTAGCCATGTCACCCACTGTGGGATCTTCACCGTTTTTCCAGGTTATTATTGACAATGTGCTGGCCCATGTTGATGGTGCATTCCGTACAAACTTCCGCCATATGGGTCGAGTACACTGGACTTCATCTGGATCTGCGGATGTTTGTGCGTCGTCTAGGTCCTTATAAATTACCTCCCGTACGGCTAATTCCCTCAGGTACTGAATTCCCTTCTCCATGGTGGTCCACTTGACTGGTAGACATACAAGTTCTTCCTTGTAGGGATACCTTCCCTTCACAGCTAACAGGAGACGCCTCCAGAGGCTGTGAGATCGTGCTCCATCTCCAATTGCTTTGTCAATGCTTGCATCTCTAGCAAGGGATCCCAACCGCTTGGCTTCCCTGCCCTCTAATTCCACACCATTGGCTCCAGTGTCCCAGCACCGGAGCAGCCAGGTGACAAGCTGTTCACCTATACAGCGACCAAAATCTTTTCGCACATCTCGTAGCTCACGCTGGTATAGGGTTCGGGTAGTTACTGTTGGTTTTCTGACATCCTCATCCTCATCTTCATCCTCCTGCACACTTGATGGCCCAGCCTCGTCTTCTCCACACCCAGACTTAGCAGAAGACTTTCTGCGTTCTAAACGACCTGAGTCTCTATACCATTTGTTCACCTTTTCTACAGGGGCAACTTGTACCGCTACAGCTCGCCTCTCCGACCCAGCCACAGGGTCTGCCACAGGGGTTGGAATACCCTCTGCAGGGGCAACTTGCACTGCTACAGTTCGTTTCTCCGACCCAGCCACAGGGTCTGCCACAGGGGTTGGAATACCCTCTGCAGGGGCAACTTGCACTGCTACAGTTCGTTTCTCTGACCCAGCCACAGGAGTGGGAATGGCTGCGGGAGCTGGAACGGCTGCGGGAGCTGGAACGGCTGCAGGAGCTGGAGCTGGGACGGCTGCGGGAGCTGGAGCTGGAACGGCTGCAGGAGCTGGAACGGCTGTGGGAGCTGGAACGGCTGCGGGAGCTGGAGCTGGAACGGCTGCAGGAGCTGGAGCTGGAACGGCTGCGGGAGCTGGAGCTGGAACGGCTGCAGGAGCTGGAGCTGGAACGGCTGCGGGAGCTGGAGCTGGAACGGCTGCGGGAGCTGAAACGGCTGCGGGAGCTGGAACCGGGACGGCTGCGGGAGCTGGAGCTGGAACAGCTGCGGGAGCTGGAACTGGAATGGCTGCGGGAGCTGGAGCTGGAACGGCTGCAGGAGCCGGGACTGGAACGGCCACAGGTCTGTCACTAGGTTGATAGTAGCATCAATTGCAGCTCGATAGGCACAAGCCAGACCCCAGCACGCCACAGTGATTTGTGTCACTTTGGAACTGCCAGAGTCATGACACCTTTTTTTCAAGCATTCTACCAGTTTTTTAGGATTTTGCAGTTGTTCAGGGGTGAATGTCCAAAACACTGGAGGTGCCCACTGCCCTAGAAACCTGCCCATATCCTCCCACACTCCCTGCCACTCGCAAATATCCCGCCTCAAGACAGATCTCCGGATGAGATTCCTAAGTAGTTGTTTAACCTTAAACAAAACCTGAAGCGCATTCAGGAGACATAACAACAAGAACATGCTGGTCTGAGTATCCCAAGGATATTCAACATCTTGGAGAGCTACCGTAACTAGCTCGGGGGATAAGAGGGTGGTGAAGGAGGAAGGGAGAGTGAACAGGTAGGAGAAAATATCTTCCCCTGTCCCCTCCAGAGATTGACTCCCTGATGAAAAAAGGCAATAGGTGTAATTGCTAATAGTTTCTGAGATATGGTTTCCGAAGTATAGAGTCGACGACAGTGCTGAGTACAAATACCAGGTTAGAGTCATGACCAGATATCTCATCATTTCATAAGCCATTGTTACACCACACAGTACCATAACAATCTTAAACCAGGGCCCGGAGAGGATAAACAGCACGACAGGGAGAACATACAGAAAGTAACTTGCTATAAAACTCAATTTGGGAAACAGGTACAGCAGACTTGAGATTAAGGCAATCAACATTGTGACTAGCAACTATTAAGCAGGTCGAATACTTATACCAATTTTAGTTTAACACACTCTGGTCAAATCTGTCGATATCTCAACCCTTCGAGCCCCATGTTGGGCGCCAAATGGACTGTTGTGGTTTAGCCCGGCTGGCAGCCAAACACCACACAGCCGTTCGCTCACCCTCCCCCCTCCCTCTCCGGGATGGGGGAGAGAAACGGGAAAGTGAAGCCTGTGAGTTGAGATAAGGACAGTTTATTAAGACAGGGAAAAGAATAACAATAACAATAACAATAATAATAATAATAATAATATTAATAGTAATAATGTGTACGAAATAAGTGATACACAATGCAATTGCTCACCACCCGTTGACCGATGCCCAGCCTATCCCCGAGCAGCCGGCCCCCCACCCCGGCTAGCCACCCCTATATATTGTTCAGCATGACGTCAGATGGTATGGAATACCCCTTTGGCCAGTTTGGGTCAGCTGTCCTGGGTCTGTCCCCTCCCAGCTCCTGCTGCATCCCTAGCCTGCTCGCTAGCAGGACAGAGCGAGAAGCTGAAAAGTCCTTGGCTTGGTGTAAGCACTGCTCTACAACAATTAAAGCATCAGCATGTTATCAGCGCTCTTCTCATTCTAATCCAAAACATAGCACCCTGCCAGCTACTAGGAGGAAAATTAACTCTGTCCTACCTGAAACCAGGACAACACTCACCAATAGTTCCCTGTTCAGCCATGTCAGTCTTCTTCCCCACCAGCTCATCTTACAGCAGAGGAGTTGGAACTAGATGTTCTTTATAATGCCTTCTAACCCAAGCCATTCTATGATTCTATGATTCTATCATCTATTATTGCTATATATGTGCTGTATATGGTATACTGGCAAAGCAAGCACCAAAGAAAAGCAAGCACCTCCACATCCAGAACAATAATGTAAATAGAGGACTCCTACTTTCCTTTATCTTTAATAGAGACGCTGTATTTTTAGGAGTCCTCCTATGTCCTAAATCATTTCTTAAATCCCTCTCTTTATCCTTTGATCATCTTCCAGTATACCACTTGTTAATTCTGCTGTTCTGTCTCCTTTCTTTGTATTTTTTTCTGACATTCATTGAGTAAAGGATAAGCTTTAAGGAACCCATTCAGTATTGTTTAGAAGCAACAAAACAATGGGTGAATTTAATATCAAAAACAAATACAAGAGATGTTCTTTGCATTGAATATATACCTTTCTGACTTCATGCTGCCCTAGGAATTTGGAATTGATAGTGTTGCCATCAGCCTTCTTATAACCAAGTTATACTTTTCTTCTTCATTAGTGATTTCTGCCTCATTATATCTCAAAATAAATATTTATTTTATGTTATGCGTTTACTGTTTTCCTTTCAGTTTCAAATTTATAAATGTATTGGAATGTAAATTTTTATTGGATGACTCCTGTTTTCCTGTTTTGCTTTTTTTTTTTTTTTCATCCAAGTCTGGTGGTGGTGGGGTGTTTGTTTTTATTAATCATTCCCTCATTTCACATCTGCTCCCATACACAGTCTGGGGTAAGGCAGACAGCTGAGAAGGCAGGGTGCATTGAGGATAAAACCTGTCTGTTTCTTATTGATTATATTTCTTTTCTGACTATGATCAAAACTGCACTATGAAATCAAGAGTAAATTCAGGTGACAGGTGCAACTGTGTGTGTTTTTAGCTTACTGTGCACTTCTGCAAGGCAGAAAATGAAGGCAATGGACATCTGAATCAGGCATATAGGAGCAGAATTAAGTTCTCTGTAATGTAGCTCTAATGTTACCATGCCACAATAATAAGATTAGCCTTGACTGCATAGCTTATCTAACATGCTTTAAAAACCTTTGGTATGCAATTAATTTGTGCTAGCTAGTATTTTAAAAATCATGGACTGAATTCCTCCCTTATGTTACTTCACTGATTTCAGCAGAATGACACAAGGGATTAAATTGGTACTAAAAATTTACTTTTTAAATTTTCTATTACATTTTAATATTTTAAGGTGTTATGGAACTTTAAGTGCTGCTGATACTTCAGATACAGAAGTATTCTAAATATACAGCTACATATGTTTTAGCTGCTAAGTTCAGAGATAGAACCAATAGCTGAGATACAAAGAGAGAACAAGAATTTTGCTCAGGTTCACAGTCTACTAATTTCCTCTCCGTGAGAGGGCGAAAATTTGCTTCTTCTTCTGGTGCCTCAATGCAGGAGCTCTTCACACAACACTGAAATAAACTGAGGTAGCCACTGCACAGAGTCCAAAAGCATAAAATAACCAAAATGCAGAAGCCAAATTCATTAAGGATAGAACCATCCATAATTTTTCCAAAGGAAATGGTCTGAAGATAACTTCCAACTTAAAATATCTTTAAACCTCTGACAGCAAAAATGTATCTCAATTGAAGGTTAGTGTTTTATTTGTTTGTTTGTTTTCCATGTTAGCTCTGTTATGTATATGTCTTCTCTCACTGTTCACTATTAGAGGTATTATAGTCTAGTAGATGAGATCTGCATTGCACCTCTCAGATACAATGTCTGTCAGTGAATTATATACATAAGATATGCACTGTATGGATGCATACAAATTCAAAAACAATATTTATTCCAATTCATGACATAAAGAGTGTCATTAAAACACTCACTTCTGTGTTTCATCATATCTAAACTGTTTACAGGATGAGGTGAACAATGGAAAGTTTGCAGATCTTAATTTTGAGCTGACTTCCAGATACAATAAGTAGGTGTTGTGGTTTAGCCCGGCTGGCAGCCAAACACCACACAGCCGTTCGCTCACCCTCCCCCCATCCCTCTCCGGGATGGGGGAGAGAAACCGGAAAGTGAAGTCTGTGAGTTGAGATAAAGACAGTTTATTAAGACAGGGAAAAGAATAACAATAATAATAATAATAATAATAATAATAGTATTAATAGTAATAATGTGTACAAAATAAGTGATGCACAATGCAATTGCTCACCACCCGTTGACCGATGCTCAGCCTATCCCTGAGCAGCCGGCCCCCCCCTCCACCCCGGCTAGCCACCCTTATATATTGTTCGGCATGACGTCAGATGGTATGGAATACCCCTTTGGCCAGTTTGGGTCAGCTGTCCTGGGTCTGTCCCCTCCCAGCTCCTGCTGCATCCCTAGCCTGCTCGCTAGCAGGACAGAGCGAGAAGCTGAAAAGTCCTTGGCTTGGTGTAAGCACTGCTCTACAACAATTAAAACATCAGCATGTTATCAGCGCTCTTCTCATTCTAATCCAAAACATAGCACCCTGCCAGCTACTAGGAGGAAAATTAACTCTGTCCTACCTGAAACCAGGACAGTAGGAGAGGACAGCATTTTATAAACAGACTAGTTATATGTTGCCAGCTAATCAAAATGCAAAGAAATGTGAAATCTCAATATTCCATTCCACTATAGATGTCATCAGCATCTAGGGTTGTTGCAGCAGGGAATGTATTATCAATCCCAATTGCTTTTAAAATAGTTTGTGATTGTATCATATGTAGTAGTATTAGCTGCCACATGGTTAAGGCAGTTAGATCCAAAATGATCTATCCAATGCTATAACAGACAGTGGAATTAATTTCTTCTATCCTGCTTGTAATGGGCAGCTGCAGCTGATTTAGATTTAATAAAAAGAGAATAGAGCCATGACATAATATATAATTATAATAGAATGGACACACGGTTAAAGTAAATTTCTCACTTACAAATAGCCAAAGTAAAAGGAAAGAAGAAATAAATAATACGTACACAGTTAATGTGTAAGAAACTCCAAGAGAATATGTGATCATTATGAATTAGTCATATTAGGAAAAGGTCCACAATGGAAAAAAGGATGTTTAACATACTGAAGATTTCACCCTAAGTTGATCACATTCAATGTTCTTGATAAAGCAGACACCAATATAAGTTGGGGACTGCCCTGCTGGAAAGCAGTGAAGGGGAGAGGGACTTGGTGGTCCTGGTGGACAGCCAGATGACCATGAGCCAGCAACGTGCCTTGCGGCCACAAAGGCCAATGGTATCCCACGGTGTATCAGAAGGGGTGTGGTTAGTAGGTCGAGAGAGGTCCTCCTCCCCCTCTACTCTGCCCTGGTGAGACCACATCTAGAATATTGTGTCCAGTTCTGGGCCCCTTCGTTCAAGAAGGACAGGGAACTGCTTGAGAGAGTCCAGCACAGAGCCACAAGGATGATTAAGGGAGTGGAGCATCTCCCTTACAAGGAAAGGCTGAGGGAGCTGGATCTCTTTAGCTTGGAGGAGACTGAGGGGTGACCTTATTAATGTTTATAAATATGTAAAGAAACAGTGTCAGAAGGATGGAGCCAGGCTCTTCTCGGTGACATCTAATGATAGGACAAAGGGCAATGGGTGCAAGCTGGAACATACGAGGTTCCACTTAAATATGAGACAAACTTTTTTACAGTAAGGGTGACAGAACAGTGGAACAGGCTGCACTGGGGGGTTGTGGAGTCTCCTTCTCTGGAGACTTTCAAAACCTGCCTAGATGCATTCCTGTGTGACATGATTTAGGTGTTCCTGCTCCATCAGGGGGATTGGACTAGATGATCTTTCAAAGTCCCTTCCAATCCCTAACATTCTGTGATTCTGTGAAAGCAAGAGAGAAGTGCTAATTTTTCCATTTAGTTTCTCTTAAAATTAGGAATATCTCACCTGCTTCTTAATAAAAACATTACCCATGGGTCTCCTGTTGGTAGTTAATCATAGAGTCATCATAGAATCATAGCATGTCTCGTGTTAGGAGGGACCATAGAGATCATAGAATCATATTAAATCATGGAATATCCCGAGCTGAAAGGGACCCAGAAGAATCATCAAGTCCAACTCCTGGATCCACACAAGTTTCTCCAAAAATTCAGACCATATGACTAAGAGCACAGTCCAAATTCTTCTTAAACTGTGACAGGCTTGACTACCTAGGTGCAGGAGCCGGCAATCACTTCCCTCAACCGACGAGCAATGCCATGCTTGATGCACCCCAGGATACAGTTGGACCTCCTGGCTGCCAGGGGACACTTCTGGCTCATATTCAGCTCGCTATCAATCAAAACCCCCAGATACCTCTCTGCGGGGCTGCTCTCCAGCATCTCATTGCCCAGTCTGTACATATAGCCAGGGTTGCCCCTTCCCAGGTGCAGGAGCCGGCACTTGCTTTTGTTAAACTTCATGTGGTTGGTGGCTGCCCAGCTCTCCAATCTGCCCAGATATCTCTGCAAGGCCTTTCCACCCTCAACAGAGTCAACAACTCTTCCCACGTTAGTATCATCAGCAAATTTGCTCAAAACACCTTCTAGTACTACATCCAAATCATTTATAAAAACATTGAAAAGAACTAGCCCTAAAATGAAGCCCTGGGGGACCCCATTGGTAACTGGCCACCAGCCTGATGTAACCCCATTTACCATAACTCTTTGAGCCCTACCCATTAGCAAATTATTCACCCATCATATGATGTTTTTATCTGGTTGTATGCTGGACATTTTGTCCAGTAGGATCCTATGAGAAACTGCATCAAAAGCTTTACTGAAATCCAAAAAGATTACATCAAGTGTCTTGCCTTGATTGACTAGATGGGTGATCTTATCGTAACAGGAAATAAAATTTGCTAAACAGGACTACCCCTTGTGAACCTATGTTGGCTGTGACCTATGACTGCATTCTCCCCCTGCTGTGCTTCAATAACACCCAGGATAATCTTCTCCTTAATTTTACCAGGCACTGATGTGAGACTGGTAGGCCTGTAGTTACCAGGATCTTCTTTCTTGCCCTTCTTGAAAATTGGCACAACGTTTGCCAGCTTCTAGTCTACTGGGACCTCTCCATATTCCTAAGACCATTGAAAAATAATTGAGAGAGGTCTTGCAATGATGTCAGCGTGCTCTCTGAGCACCGTGGGATGAATCCCATCTGGACCTATGGACTTGTATGGATCCAGGTGGAGCAGCAAATCCCACACACGTTCAGGGTTGGTTGGGAGTTTATCATTCCCCCTGTCACAGTCCTCCAGCTGCTCAGGGCACCTGGGGTCCTGAAGCCCATCATCAGTGTTGAAGACAGAGGCAAATGAGATGTTAAACATTTCTGCTTTGCCTATGTCCTTGTTTGTGAGGTGACTATCCCCATCAAGTAACAGACCTATGTTTTCTCTGGTCCTCCTTTTTATGTTCACATATTTTAAAAAGCCCTTTTTATTGTCTCCCACAGACCTGGCCAGCTTCAACTCTAATTGGGCTTTGGCTAAATGAATTTTCTCCCTGTGAAGGTGAACCGCATACCCGTAATCCTTCCATGTTGCCTGACGCTGCTTTGAGCAGCTATACACCACTAGACACCACTTGCCGAGGCGACCGGCTCCGGGGCAGACGCGTGCTGCAGCGGAGCGCGGGATCGGGACAGGCAGGGCTATTTTTCGGGCATCGAGCCTACGTGAGGGAGCCGCCAGGCACCGGCAGCCCTCGTGAGGGAGGCTGACGAGGCGTAGGCAGAGCCAGCAGCGTCAGCGACAGCTCCTCCCCCCGGCCGTTCAAAGGCAGCCCTCAGGGAGCGCGAGCGACCAGGAGCGCGGCGAACAGGGCCGGCAAACAGGGAGTGACGCGGCAGTTAGCGAGGCAGTTAGCGCGGGCAGGGCGGGCAGGAAGGGCGGAGCGCTCACACTCGCCCATAGGGACACCTCCTCTAACGGCACTCTCCCGTCAGCTGGGCTGAAATGGTCTCCACCAGGCACGGTGCTTTCTCTAGGAAGTCAGTACACACCCAGACCGACTGCCCGTCCAAACATGCGGCGGTTCAGGTCTCCGGATGCGGGGAGTGTCTGAGCCTCTTGCTGCCATCGGCGGGAGGCAGAGGGACTGCTTGCGTGAGGTGCGAGCAGGTGGACGACCTGGTCCGCATGGTGGCGGAACTCAAGGAGGAGGTGCAGAGGTTGAGGGATATCAGGGAGTGCGAGCGGGAGATAGACTGGTGGAGTGACTCCCTGCAGGACCGGAGGGAGAGGGACCGGGGTGAGACGCCCCAAAGGGGGGTGGACCCCCTGCCCTGTTGCCATCGGGCAGAGGGAGGGGACATGCGAGTTGAGGAGGAATGGAGACAGGTCCCCTTCTCGACCTCGCAGGAGATGCCCTCCCCTTCCGGCGCTGCCTTACCAGGTGCCCTTGAACAATAGGTTTGAGGCCCTGGAGCTTGAGAGACCGGTGGGTGAGGACGAGGAAGGAAGCCTACCCAGGAGGATGCCTGAGGTGAGGAAGTTGACTCCACGCCTCAGGACTGCTTCCACCAAGAAAGAAAGAAGGGTGATTGTTGTGGGCGACTCCCTCCTCAGGGGAACGGAGGGCCCTATTTGTCAGCCTGACCCCACACATAGGGAAGTCTGCTGCCTCCCTGGGGCCAGGGTCAGAGACGTTACCAGGAAGCTTCCAAACCTGGTTCGCCCCTCTGACTATTACCCGCTTTTGATAGTCCAGGCTGGCAGTGATGATCTTGAAAAGAGAAGCCTGAAGGCTATCAAACAGGACTATAGGGGGCTGGGACGATTGGTGGAGGGAGCGGGAGTGCAGGTGGTGTTTTCGTCTATCCCTACGGGGGAAGGGAGAGGCACGGAGAGGACATGGAAAGCTCACGTGGTTAATAGGTGGCTCAGAGGCTGGTGCCAGCACAGAAATTTTGGGTTTTTTCACCATGGGGAGCTTTACTTGGCACCCAGCCTGATGGCCTCAGACGGGTCCCTATCTCCAAGGGGAAAACGGATCCTAGGCCAGGAGCTGGCGGGGCTCATAGAGAGAGCTTTAAACTAGGCAAGAATGGGGACGGGGCTCAAACAAGGCTTGTTGGAGCCGTGCCGGGGGAAACAATGGCTAGGCTGGGGAAGAAGGCGATGGCCCAGCTGAAGTGCATCTACACTAATGCACGCAGCATGGGTAACAAACAGGAGGAGCTGGAAGCCATCGTGCAGCAGGAAGGCTACGACTTGGTTGCCATCACGGAGACGTGGTGGGACCGCTCCCACGACTGGAGTGCTGCAATGCCTGGCTATCGGCTCTTCAGGAGGGACAGGCAGCACAGAGGGGGTGGTGGCGTGGCTCTCTACATTAGAGAATCTTTTGATGTTGTGGAACTCCAGGCTGGGAATGATAAGGTTGAATCCCTGTGGGTTAGGATCCGCGGGAAGGCCGGCAAGGCTAGCGTCCTGGTCGGGGTCTGTTATAGACCGCCGAACCAGGATGAGGAGACGGATGAGGAGTTTTATAGGCAACTGACAGAAGTTGCAAAATCGTCGGCACTTGTCCTCGTGGGGGACTTCAACTTCCCGGATATATCCTGGAAACACAACACGGCACGGAGAAAGCAGTCTAGGAGGTTTCTGGAGAGCGTGGGAGATAGCTTCCTGACGCAGCTGGTCAGTGAACCTACCAGGGGTGGTGCCCCGCTAGACCTTCTCTTCACAAACAGAGAAGGACTGGTGGGAGATGTGGTGGTCGGAAACTGTCTTGGACAGAGTGACCACGAAATGGTAAAGTTCTCTATTCTTGGCGAGGCCAGGAAGGGGACCAGTAAAACTGCTGTCTTGGACTTCCGGAGGGCTGACTTTGAGCTGCTCAGGACGCTGGTTGGCCGAGTCCCTTGGGAGGCGGTTCTGAAGGGCAGAGGAGTCCAGGAAGGCTGGGCGCTCCTCAAGAAGGAAATCTTAACGGCACAGGAGCGGTCCGTCCCCACGTGCCCAAAGATGAGCCGGCGTGGAAGAAGACCGGCCTGGCTCAACAGAGAGTTGCGGCTTGTGCTTAGCAGAAAAAAGAGGGTTTATAATCTTTGGAAAAAAGGGCGGGCCGCTGAGGAGGACTACAAGGATGTAGCGAGGCTGTGCAGGGAGAAAATTAGAAAGGCCAAAGCTCATCTGGAGCTCAACCTGGCTACTGCCGTTAAAGACAACAAAAAATCCTTTTACAAATATATCAACGCGAAACGGAGGACTAAGGAGAATCTCCATCCTTTACTGGATGCGAGGGGAAACCTAGTTACTAAGGATGAGGAAAAGGCTGAGGTGCTTAATGCCGCCTTTGCCTCAGTCTTTAGCGGCAATACCGGTTGTTCTCTGGATACCCAGTGCCCTGAGATGGCGGAAGGGGATGGGGAGCAGGATGTGGCCTTCGCTATTCATGAGGAAATGGTTGGTGACCTGCTATGGAGCTTGGATGTGCGCAAGTCGATGGGGCCGGATGGGATCCACCCGAGGGTACTGAAAGAACTGGCTGAGGAGCTGGCCGAGCCGCTTTCCATCATTTATCGGCAGTCCTGGCTATCGGGGGAGGTCCCAGTTGACTGGCGGCTAGCCAATGTGACGCCCAGCTATAAGAAGGGCCGGAGGGCAGACCCGCGGAACTATAGGCCTGTCAGTCTGACCTCAGTGCCAGGAAAGCTCATGGAGCAGATTATCTTGAGGGTCATCACGCGGCACTTGCAGGGCAAGCAGGCGATCAGGCCCAGTCAGCATGGGTTTATGAAAGGCAGGTCCTGCTTGACGAACCTGATCTCCTTCTATGACAAAGTGACGCGCTTGGTGGATGAGGGAAGGGCTGTGGATGTGGTTTACCTTGACCTCAGTACGGCTTTTGACACCGTTCCCCACAACATTCTCCTCAAGAAACTGGCTGCTCGGGGCTTGGACTGGCGTACGCTTCGCTGGGTTAGAAACTGGCTGGATAGCCGGGCCCAGAGAGTTGTGGTGAATGGAGTCAAATCTGGTTGGAGGCTGGTCACAAGTGGTGTCCCCCAGGGCTCGGTACTGGGGCCGGTCCTCTTTAATATCTTTATCGATGATCTGGATGAGGGCGTCCAGTGCACCCTCAGTAAGTTTGCAGATGACACCAAGCTAAGTGCGTGTGTCGATCTGCTCGAGGGCAGGAAGGCTCTGCAGGAGGATCTGGATAGGCTGGAGCGATGGGCTGAGGTCAACTGTATGAAGTTTAACAAGGCCAAGTGCCGGGTCCTGCACCTGGGGCGCAACAACCCCAAGCAGAGCTACAGGCTGGGAGATGAGTGGCTGGAAAGCTGCCTGGCCGAGAAGGACCTGGGAGTATTGGTTGATAGTGGGCTGAATATGAGCCAGCAGTGTGCTCAGGTGGCCAAGAAGGCCAACAGCATCCTGGCCTGTATAAGAAGCAGTGTGGCCAGCAGGTCTAGGGAAGTGATTGTGCCCCTGTACTCGGCTCTGGTGAGGCCGCACCTCGAGTACTGTGTTCAGTTTTGGGCCCCTCGCTACAGGAAGGACATGGACGTGCTCGAGCGAGTCCAGAGAAGGGCGACCAAGCTGGTGAGGGGTCTGGAGAACAAGTCTTATGAGGAGCGGCTGAGGGAGCTGGGCTTGTTCAGCCTGGAGAAGAGGAGGCTCAGGGGCGACCTTATCGCACTCTACAGGCACCTTAAAGGAGGCTGTAGAGAGGTGGGGGTTGGTCTGTTCTCCCACGTGCCTGGTGACAGGACGAGGGGGAATGGGCAAAAGTTGTGACAGGGGAGTTTTAGGTTGGATGTTAGGAAGTACTTCTTTACCGAAAGGGTTATTAAGCATTGGAACGGGCTGCCCAGGGAGGTGGTGGAGTCACCATCCCTGGAGGTCTTCAAAAGACGTTTAGATGTAGAGCTTAGCAATATGGTTTAGTGGAGTACTTAGTGTTAGGTCGGAGGTTGGACTCGATGATCTTGAGGTCTCTTCCAACCTAGAAATCTGTGTCTGTCTGTGTCTGTGTCTACACTTTCTTTTTACGCCTAAGCTCCAGAAGAAGATCTCTGGTCAGCCAAGCCAGCCTTCTGCCCTGCTCGCTTGACTTCCAATATTTTGGAATTACCTGATCCTCTGCTTTTAGGAGGCAGTGCTTATTGACTGACCAGCACTGGTGGATGTTTGTTGCCTTCAAAAGCAGTTTCCCAGGGGACCTTACTAACTAGTTCCCTGAGCAGCCTGAAGTCTGCTCTCCCCATTTTCAGGGCCAAAGTTTTGGTGGCAATTTTCTTCCTGTCACCAAAAATTTTAAACTCAGCTGCTTCATGGTCACTATGACCCAGACAGCCACCAATTTCCATGTCCCCCAAAAGACCCTCTCTGTTCTCAAGCAACAGATCTAGGAGGGCACCTTTCCTAGTTGCCTCCCTTAGCATCTGCACCAAGAAGGTGCTTTAAGAACCTCCTGGACCTGCTTGTGTTGGCTTGTGATATTCCCAGTTAAGGCCTGGCAAAGTGAAGTCCCCCATAAGGGCAAGGGCAATTGTTCTTGAGGTATCTTTTAGTTCCTCAAAGAATAATTCATTGGTGTTGTCATCCTGGCCAGGTGGTTTGTAATAGACTCCCAAGATGACATTCCCTTTGTTTTTTTGTCCCTTAATCCTTACCCAGAGGCTCTCAACTTTGCCATCACCAACTGCAAGCTCCACACAGTCCAGAACCCTCCTTTACATACAGCACCTCTCCCCACCTCCCACCCCCCACCCATTTAGCCTGTCCTGTCTGTCCCTCCTGAAGAGCCTGTAACTGTCTATTGAAACACAATAGTCACAGAACTCATCCCACCAGATTTCACTTATGCCAATGATAGCAAAGCTCTGGGACTGAGCTAAGACTTCTAGCTCCTCTAGTTTTTTCCTCACGCTGTCTGCATTGGTGTAGAAGCACTTCAAATACACCTCATTGTACACAACACCTTGTGGAGCTGACCAGAGGACCTCACTAGCACAACATCCCTCTGATTCTGGCATGTCATCCCATAGCTTATCACCAGCAGGCCTGGTTTTATCCCTTTCCCCTTTCATCTCTAGTTTAAAGCCCTGTCTATCAGTCCCGCTAACTCCTGGGCAAAAATCCTTTTCCATCTCTGAGAGAGGTGCATCCCATCTGGTGCCAGCAGGCCTGGTGTCACGTAGACCTTCTTGTGATCAAGAAATCCAAAGTTCTTCTGGTGGCACAAGTCTCAGAGGCATGTATCGATGTGTCGAGTCCGCCTGTTGACCCCTGCTAACGGAAGGACAGAGGCAAACACAACCTATGATCCTGATCATCTAGTTCCAACTCCACTTCCATGGCAGGGTTTCCACACACTAGATCAGGTTGCCCAGGGCCTTGTCCAACCTGGTCTTGAACATCTACAGGAATGGGGCATCCACAATGCAGTGGGGGACCATGACTAGTGGGCATAGGGAAAAGGCTGAAGTTCTTAATGTTTTCTTTACATCTGTCTTTACTAGCCAGACCACTTATCCTCAGACTCATAACCTGGAAGTCTGGGACAGGGAGCAGAATAACCCCTCCACAGTTCAGGTGGAAACAGAGACCTGCTGCTCCAGCTGAACTGTCACAAGTCCATGAGGCCAGATGGGGTCCACCTGAGGGTGCTGAGGGAGTTGGCAGATGTGACTGATGGGCCTCTTTCCATCATCTATCAGTGGTCATGGTCATCCAGAGAAGTCCCAGATGACAGGAGACTTGCTAATTTGACACGCGTCTATAAGAAGGGTCGGAAGGAGGACCCTGTCTTCTATAGGCCTGTCAGCATGACCTTAGTGCCAGTAAATGTGATGGAACAGGTCATCTTGAATGCAATCGCACAACATATGTGGGACAACCCGGGGATCAGGCCCAGTTAACATGGGTTCATGATTCCTGTCTGACCAACCTCATCTCCTTCTATGACCAGGTAAACTGCCTGGTGGATGAGGGAAGGTTGTTAATGCAGTCTACCTAGACTTCAGCAAAGCCATTGACACAGTCTCTCACTGTATTCTGGTAGAGAAGCTGGCAGCCAGTAGTTTGGACAGGTACACTCTTTGCTGGGTTAAAAAATGGCTGTATGGACAGGCCCAGGGAGTGGCTGTGAATGGATTGATATCCAGGTGGCAAACAGTCACATGTAGTGTTCCCCAAGGGTTGGTGTTGAGGCCCATCCTCTTTAATGTCTTAATTGATGATTTGGATGAGGGAGTTGAGGACACCCTCAGTAAGTTTGCAGACAACTCTAAGTTGGGTGGAAGTGTCAATCTGCTGGAGGGTAGATATGCTACAGGCGTGGGGAAGAGTGACTGGAAAGCTTTGCAGAGGAAAAGGATCTAGGAGTGTTGGTTGAAGGATCTAGGAGTGTTGGTTGATGCTCATCTGAACATGAGCCAGCATTGTGCCCAGGTGGCCAATAAGACCAATGGCATCCTGGCTTGAATCAGGAATAGTGTAGCCAGCAGCACCAGGGAGATAATCATCTCCTTGTATTCTGCTCTGGTGAGACTGCACCTATAGTACTGTGTTCAGTTTTGGGCCCCTCACTGCAAGAAAGACATTGAGGCCCTGGAGAGTGTCCAGAGAAGGGTTACAAAGCTGGTGAAGGGCCTGGAACACAAGTCCTCTGTGGAGCGGCTGAGGGATCTGAGGTTGTTTAGTCTGGAGAAGAGGAGGCTTGGGGGATACCTTATTGCTCTCTACAACTACCTGAAAGGAGCTGGGGGCCAGTCTCTTCTCCCAGGTAACTAGCGATAGGACTAGAGGGAATGGCGTCAAATTGTGCCAGGTGAAGTGAAAATTGGAAATTAGGAGAAATTTCTTCTCAGAAAGAGTGGTTAGGCATTGGAATAGTTTGCTCAGGGAGGTAGTGGAGTCACTGTCCCTGGGGGCGTTTAAGGAAAGTTTGGATGTAGTACTTATGGACGTGGCTTAGTGGGTGATAATAGTGGTATGAGGATGGTAGGACCAGGTGATCTTGGAGGTCTTTTCCAACATTAATGATTCTAGGATTCTATGACAATCACCTCCTGCAACATTACCCATGGGTCTCCTGTTTGGGGTTAATCATAGAATCATCTTGGAATCATAGCATGGCTTGGATTAGAAGGGACCATAGACATCATTTTGTTCCAACACCCCTTTCATGGCAGGGTTGCCACCCTCTTGATCAGGTTGCCCAGTGCCTTGCCCAACCTGGTCTTGACCACCTCCAGGGATGGGGTATCCACAATTTCTCTAGGCAACTGGTTTCAATGCCTCACTACCTACTAAGTAAAGAATTTCCTCCTAACATTTAGTCTAAATCTGCCCTCTTCTCATTTAAATCCATTCCCCCTTGTCCTATCACTATCTGCCCATGTAAAAAATTCATTTTCCACCTTTCTTATAAGACCCCTTTAAGTATGGAAAGGCTGCAATGAGGTCTCCCTGGAACTTTCTCTTCTTCAGGCTGAACAGCCCTAGCTCTCTTGGCTTTTCTTCACAGGAAGGTGCTCCAGCCCTCTGATTATCTTTGTGGCCCTCCTCTGGACCTGGTCTAACAGCTCTACATCTTTCTTGTGCTGGGGCCCCAAACCTGGATGCAGTACTCCAAGGGGGGCTTCAAAGGAGCAGAGCAGAGGGGGACAATTACATCCCTTGACCTGCTGACCACTTCTCTGTTGATTCAGCCCAGGATGCAGTTGGCCTTCTGGGCTGCAAGCATGCACTGCCAGCTCATGTTGAGTTTTTGTACAGCAGAACACCCAAGTCCTTCTCTAAAGGGCTGCTTTCAATGAGTTCTTCTCCCAGTCTGTACTCATGTCCAAGATTGTCCCAACCGAGGTGCAGCACCTTGCATTTGGACTTGTTGAACCTCATTAGGTTCACATTAGGCTCACATGGGCCCACTTCTCAAGCTTGTCTAGGTCCCTTCCTTCTGTTGTATCAACTGCACCACTCAGCTTGGTGTCATCTGCAAACTGGCTGAGGGGGAACTCAACTCCACTGTCTACGTCACTGATAAAGATATTAAACAGTACCAGTCCCAAGACAGACTCCTGAGGGTCACCACTTGTAACAGGTCTCCACTAGAGTCATTGACCACCTCTCTCTGGGTGCAGCCTTCAAGCCAATTCCTTACCCTCTGAATGATCCACCCTTCAAATCCATGTCTCTCCAAATTGGAGATCAGGATGTCGTTTGGGACTGTATCAAAGGCCTTACAGAAGCCCAGGTAGATGACATCGGTTGTCAGTCTTCCCCTGTCAACTGATGTTCCCTGGTTCCTCCCCGCTACCCTTTTTAGAAATGGGAGTTGCTTCCCTTTTTCCAGTCCTCAGGGACTTTGCCTGATTGCCATAGCTTGCCATAGCTGATTGCAATATTTTCAGACATGGTGGAGAGAGGCTTGGCAACCCCATCAGCCTGTTCCCTCAGAATCCTGGGATGCATGGCATCGGGCCCCGTAAACTTGTTTGTACCTGTCCAGTTTCATCTGGTGGTCTCAAACCTACTTTTTGCTTACAGTGGGAGGGACTTTGCTTCCCCGGCCCTCATCTAGAGGTTCAGGGACTTGAGAGATGTGGAAAGCCAGACTGGCGGTGAAGACACAAGCTACAGACCTCCCTATTTTCTTCAAGGTTTCCTTGTTTTTTTTCCAGCTTTGGGACTACAAAGACTGAGGCAAAGAACTTGCTGAGTACCTCAGCCTTCTCCATGTCTGTTTTTAACAGTTTTCCCTTCTCGTTTATCAGAAGGGGTACATTCTCCTTTGCCTTTCTTTTCTGGCCAATGTACCTATAGAGTCCCTTGTTATTCTTTGCATCCTTTGAGAAGCTCTGTTCCATCTGTGCCCTGGCTTTCCTGATACCATCCCTGTACATCCGGACAACATCCCTATACTCTTCCCAGGTCACTTGTCCCTGCTTCCACTGCCTGTGCATTTCTTTCTTGTGTCAGTTGAACCAGCAGTTCCTTGATCAGCCATTCCGGGTTCCTGCCTTTCCCTGCTTGATTTCTTATGCATGGGGATGGAGAGTTCTTGTGCTCTAAGAAAAGAATCCTTAAAGAGCTGTCAACTCTGTTCAGCTCCTTTGTCCCTAAGGACAGTGTTCCATGGGAACTCATCCACTGGGTCTTCAAATACCTTGTAGTTTGCTCTTCAGATATTCAGGATCCTGACTTTTCTCTTTGTCAGGCCTCCATTCTTGGAGATCAGGAACTCAGCCAAGGTGTGGTCACTGCAGCCCAGAGTGCCTCTGATCTTAACCTCTTTAATGAGTTCCTCTGTATTGGTGAGCAGCAGGTCTGATAACACTTATTCTCTGGTTGGTTTGTCTAATACCTAGACCAGGAAGTAATCCTAGATGCACTCCAGGAGTCTCCTGGATTGTTTCCAGCCTGCAATGTAGCTTTTCCAGCAGCCAGCTAGGTGGTTGAAATCCCCCATTAAGATGAGAGCATGAGAGCGCGATGCTTCTTGTAGTTGAAGCCAGAAGGCCTCATCAACAGGCTCCCCTTGATCAGGCAGCCTGTCGTAGGCCCCAACCACAATGTGCCCTTTATTGGTCCAGTCCTTATCTTTTACCCACAAGCTCTCAACCTGTCTACAGCTGTTTCTCAGAGGTATCTCTTCGCAATCGATTCCCTAACATAGAGGGCTACACCTCTGCCCCTTCTTCCTTGCCTATCTCTTCTGAAAAGCTTGTATCCTTCTATTCCAGTGTTCCAGCTGTGTGATCCATCCCACCACGTTTCCATGACAGCAATTAGGTCATACTTTTCTGACTGCACTGTGGTTTCCAGCTCCTCCTGCTTGTTTCCCATGCTGCATGCTTTGATGTAGAGGCACTTCAGATGGGCTATCAGCTGCACCACTTTTCAGAGGAACCCTTCCTAATTGCTTTGGGACAGTTCACAAGTATTTCCCTGTTGTTTCCTAAAGTGACAAGGTCCCCACGTTTGCTTCCAGCACTCAGAGGTACACCCCCCTCCCCTGCTGAATCTATGATAATCTATGATAATCTGGTTTAAAGCTCTGGCAACGAGGCCAGCCAGCTTGCTGCTTGGAACAGTTTCGCCCCACCTTGTCAGGTACGCCCCTCACAGTGTCACCATGTCCAGTCTCTCAGAAGTGTGTCCAAGATCATAGAACTCAAAATCTCAAGCATGGCACCAGCCACGTAACCAATTGTTCAGTTGGCCTGTTTGTCTCCTTCTCCTTGCTTCTCGGTCACCAGCTGGGAGAACACAGGAGAAAACTGCTTGTGCCCCTGACCCCTTCAACATTTTTCTGAGGGACATAAAGCCCCTTCAGATATTTTGGAGTCTGGTTGTTGCAGCCTCATTTGATCCTATGTGAAATAGTAGGAATGGGTGAGAGTTTTCTGGCCCCACCATGCTTGCTAACCTCTTCGTAATATCATGAACGTGGGCCCTGGGCAGGCAGCAAATCTCTCTGGTCTGGAGAGATTATCTAGATGGCAAATGGGTGCCTCAGTGCCTCTCAGTGAGGAGTACCCAGTTACTAAAACCGTTCTTGCCTTTTTTTGTGGCACTGGTTCTGATGTAGGTAGTTGGCTGGGCCAACATTTTATGTTAGCTCTTTTCTAAATAAATAGGTCTTTATTGTTACTCACACACTTTCCTTTTTCCAGACCTAGTGCAGCTGTTGTGTAGGGGGCCTCGATGAGAAAAATTTCTGATTTTTTCAGTTTCTATTTAGAAAAAGGAAGGGACAAATGAGTCAAGTGTCCATTTCTCTTCTGCAAAGAACCTAGCTATTTTTTCATTAATCCAGCTAGCTCCAACAACTCATTCATGAATTTTCTAAGACAAAGAGCACATAACGTGAAAGGGAAAAAAAATGTATATGGGAAAAATAAGTATGGACAGGATTAGCAGGATTCAGTGGGCAGTAAAGATTGCTGCCCACTGTCCCCCGCTGTGGGCAGAAAATAGCTTAGAGGAGAGAAATTACTTCCTCTGTAATGCAGATTCTGTATCCACATTGGTTTTGTGTAGTCTAGCACAATGGTAGAGCTGATTTTGTTGCTGACCTCATGGTATTACTATGCACTATTTAATAAGTAATGTAGACTTAAAAATAGGTGATTAAAAAAAAGATGATAAAAATCTTGTACCAAAAACAGGACAATAGTAGTATGCTGGCTGGTAGGTAGAATTTGGTGACAATTTATATATAACTTCAAAAAATTAAAACAGAGAGAAAAACAATATACACAATTTCTTAAAGATTATATTATGGTATCTCTTGTTATTAGGAAAAATACAAGTGAAATGATGTGCTTGTTGTTGTTGTTTTTGATCAATCAACGTCTTTGGAATGCATTGACACTATAGCACAGGTTATTCATGATTGTGAAACATGTGCTGCAATTAAACAAGCCAAACGGTCAAAGCCTCTCTGGTATGGAGGACGATGGCTGAAATACAAATATGGAGAGGCCTGGCAGATTGATTACATCACACTCCCCCAAACCCGCAACGGCAAGCGCCACGTACTTACAATGGTGGAAGCAACCACCGGATGGCTGGAAACATATCCTGTGCCCCATGCCACCGCCCGGAACACTATCCTGGGCCTTGAAAGGCAAGTCCTATGGCGACATGGCACCCCAGAAAGAATTGAGTCAGACAATGGGACTCATTTCCAAAACAACCTTATAGACACTTGGGCCAAAGAACATGGTATTGAGTGGGTGTATCACATCCCTTATCATGCACCAGCCTCCGGGAAAGTTGAACGATACAACGGACTGTTAAAGACTACACTGAAAGCAATGGGTGCTGGGACATTCAAAAATTGGGAAACACATTTGGCAAAGGCCACCTGGTTAGTCAATACTAGAGGATCTGCCAACCGAGCTGGACCTGCCCAATCAAACCTGTTACGCACTGTAGAAGGGGATAAAGTTCCTGTAGTGCACGTAAGAAACATACTGGGTAAGACAGTCTGGGCTACTCCTGCCTCAGGAAAAGGCAAGCCCATTCGTGGGATTGCTTTTGCCCAGGGACCTCGATGCACTTGGTGGGTAATGCAAAAGAATGGGGAGGTCCGGTGTGTACCTCAAGGGGACCTAATACTGGGTGAGAATAGCCCATGAGTTGAATTGTAGTATGTTAATTATCATATAATACTGTATGTCATCACTACCATGGTTGCTATATATCATAGATGAAAATGGTGATTAATTAGAAGGTATTGGAAAGAGTGTAACCTGAGCATGACATAAATGGTATGGAATAAGGGGTGGATATCTGTCCTGTTTCAGGTAGGACAGAGTTAATTTTCCTCCTAGTAGCTGGCAGGGTGCTATGTTTTGGATTAGAATGAGAAGAGCGCTGATAACATGCTGATGTTTTAATTGTTGTAGAGCAGTGCTTACACCAAGCCAAGGACTTTTCAGCTTCTCGCTCTGTCCTGCTAGCGAGCAGGCTAGGGATGCAGCAGGAGCTGGGAGGGGACAGACCCAGGACAGCTGACCCAAACTGGCCAAAGGGGTATTCCATACCATCTGACGTCATGCTGAACAATATATAAGGGTGGCTAGCCGGGGTGGGGGGCCGGCTGCTTGGGGATAGGCTGGGCATCGGTCAACGGGTGGTGAGCAATTGCATTGTGCATCACTTATTTCGTACACATTATTACTATTAATACTATTATTATTATTATTATTATTATTATTATTATTGTTATTCTTTTCCCTGTCTTAATAAACTGTCTTTATCTCAACTCACAGACTTCACTTTCCGGTTTCTCTCCCCCATCCCGGAGAGGGATGGGGGGAGGGGGAGCGAACGGCTGTGTGGTGTTTGGCTGCCAGCCGGGCTAAACCACAACAAGTGTCTAGGAGAAAAAGAGAGTTTATGTCCAGTGGAAGAAGGGACATGCAACTCGGGGAGAGTACAAGGAAGTTGCCAGCACATGCAGAGAGAAAATCAGAAAGGCTAAAGCCCAGCATGAACTCAACCTGACCACTGTGGTAAAAGATAACAAAAAATGTCCTTATATTGTTGGTAAGAGGAAGGCCAAGGGGAATCTGCAACCATTACTAGACACAAGAGGGAACATGACTGGTGTATGAATTTTTTACTCATGTATGACTTTTCTAAGACAAAGAGCACATAACGTGAAAGGGAAAAAAAAAAAAAGAATGTGTATGGGAAAAATAAGTATGGACAGGATTAGCAGGATTCAGTCATGCACTGTAAAGATTGCAGCCCACTGTCTTCTGCTGTGGACAGAAAATAGCTTAGAGGAGAGGAAATACTTCCTCTGTAATGCAGATTCTGTATCCACATTGGTTTTGTGGAAAGAGGAAAGGCACATATAAGCTGAATGCTGAAGGGAAAACAAAGTGTGATAAAAATGAAAAGAGCTGGATGGTAGCTGTAAGATGTATCAAACAAACAAACAAACAAAAAGAATTCAGAAGAAAGCACAATTGTGAAAATACACGTGGTAGGGTCTTGCTGACACTTCATGTTTCATAGTATTAAACCAGTGTGACATTGATGCAAGTCTTTTTTCTCTGAAAGAGTACTTTCAGCTTATTAAGAAATGCTATTTTGAAGTTATCTCATTTAATTGATCTTCAACCTTTAATCTTTTATCTTCAAGTTATTTTCAATCTTACTCTTTCTTTTTATTTATATTTATAGTTTAAATTCAACCAACCTGTGAAGAAACAAGTTCCTTTGAAACCATCAAATGGGATCACTTTCCATTTGCGTGTAGAGCGTAAGGTGCCCTCATTACTTCTGCATGATACTATTTTTGTTCTGTCTGTCTTAATATATGGGACTAGAATAGAAATGCTGAAAGGATTTGGAACTAGAAGTAATTAAGTAGGTAATGAAACAAAAGGAGAAAATAGTAGGTAAGGAAGTACTGAAACAATACTTCAGAGAATATGCTTAGTAAAAGTTAAGAGAAGGGAGGGACTTGGAAAAGCGAGGAAAAAGGTGGAGGAACAGGTGCTGTAGGTATGTTTAAACACATGAGAGAGACAGGAATTAACATTTTCACAGACTTTGCACACTTCCACAGGAAAGCCTTCACAGGATCCCACTACAAAACAAACATTACATCTCATCTGGACCCTCTAGTCAATGTAAGTAAGTAAATACAAATGCTAAAGGCAAACTCCCACTGATTATTATTCTTATCTTCTTTTGCTTATATAAAATGTATGCAACATGATTCTTTTAAAGAAACAGTTGGCAATTTTAAGAAAAGGTTGTTTTCCCATGTAACTGATGGTAGGTCCTGTGTAGAATGTGCAGAAAAAGAACAAAATAAGAATACATATTTTTGTCTTGTTGTTTAAAAAACTTATTTTTTTAGCCCTAAACAATGAGTTCATAGTTTTAACTTTAGATGCATATATATATATATATATATATATATAAATGCATATGTACAATATATGTAAGTACATATATATACACGTATTTTAATCCCCAAACTTATTTCTTCTCCTACATGGAAAATTTTCTTGCTAATAGTTTGCCTCATATGTTTAAGGGATTCTTGGCTATGGGAGTCAGATCACTTGGTTCCAAGAAGAAATGCATAACACAAAAACCCAGCAACAAAATTAAAATGAATGCTGCTCCACAATCTTTTATTTCATGCCTGAATTAGGACTGCAAAACTAGGCCTTTGATGTGCAACCAAAATAAACTCTTGCAGCACTAGACCATAGCATAAAGGGATATTCAGGTGAGGAGGGAGCTGGGGAGGTGTCTGGTACCAGCAGCATCTGCTCTGGGGCAAGACCAGTATGCTCAGGGAGGGAGGGAAGCTGCACAGCACTGGGCAGCCCATGCCACCTCTCACCTGACCTCATGGATTCATGATTGTAGTTCAAGAAGCTCTTACTGTATGGAAAAAGAGAAACAGTCTCAAGTGATAGGGTACTTTTCTTTTTAACTTGTGAGTCCATCAAGTTAGTCACTATTTTATGGTGTACACAACTAACAAGATGCAAAATTTTCAGTCTATACAATAGCAAATAAACTAAACAGGCAGTGCATACTCACTGCATAATAGCAATGGGCAGTAGATGGATGAATATTTCCCTGGGAATGATGAACAGTGTTTGTAACCTCCTTCCTCCTCAAAGGTAAGAGGAGGGAATAAAAAGGTAGAAATAAGAAGAAATAAAAGGGGTGACGACACATTACATTTCTAACTGGAGGACTAAAATTCTTCTTAGACTTATCTGCAAATAGCAACTCTTGCCCACTGTTCCCAGCTATAACATCTAGGCTGAAAATGAGGGATATTGTTTACTTCTAAATTCAACTGGATATGTAGCAAGTAGTACAGAGAACTGCTATTACTGTCAGAACAGCACTCTCAGTTCAGCTTATACTTATCATACCCTAGTTAAAACCTTTGTCTCAGACCCTTTTAAGGTGGCCATTCTGTGCCCAAGGTCCAGCACCCTCTTACTGGTGCAACAGTTTCAGGGAAACATGTTCAACACTAGGATGTCTCATTGTTTAGCTTCCCTGTTACTGACCTAGCAAGGCATGGAGGAAAGAAAACAGAGCAACAGCAAGGATGCCAACTTTCAAAAACAAAATACTAATCTATTTTTACACTTCCTGACCATTTTAATTACTACAGATTACTGTCAGCTTTCCCACGACTGCTCAAACACAGCACAAACAGACCAGGCTCTCAGCCTCACTCTGATTCAGGACCATCCATACTTATTTTATCATTTGTTTGGCCAAAAACACTTGTCTACTAAACACAACAAGTGGTTTGAAACTAAGAGGGTAGGTTTAGATTAGAGATAAGGAAGAAATTCTGCACTCACATGGTGGTGAGGTACTGGACCATGTTGTCCTGAGAAGTTGTGGATGCCCCATCCCTGGAGGTGTTCAAGGCCAGGTTGGATGGGGCTTCGAGCAACCTGGTCTCATGAGAGATTTCCAGTCCATAGCATGGGGGTTGGAACTGGATGTTGTTTAAGGTCTTGTCAAAATCGCTTCATTCAATAATTCAGTCATTTAGAAAACAGCTGATCAATCAACTTCTTTGGAATGCATTGTTTTACATTTTGATTCTAGTCTGTTTTATTGATTACATTGGTATTGCTTTGACTGCACGGTGTACAAATTATGTTCAGCATGTTCTGAAGTCTACAGACTAATATAAAATTGTAGAACTTACTGAATTGACTTTAGGTCTATTAAGAATTTTTTTTACTACTTTAAGAATCTTTTTTTTTTTTTTGTATTTGCTCTCTGATGTGTTTCAGGAAAGTGAATAAATAAGTGTTAATTATAAGCATTAATTATAGGTAATTATTAAATATTTATGTACTTATAATAACTTTATAAATATTATGATAACTAGTATGAGTAATTTTAACTATTATTTATAAGTATTAATGTATAAGTAAATGATTGTTATAAATAAATATATTATTATTGTTATAAATAAAGAAATGTGTAAATCCTTAAAGTTTTGTTAAAGCAGAAATAATTTTACTTTTATTGTCTGGGGATGGTCTGGGCATCAGAACTGTCATAATTATCATACCACATGTCCATTTTTTCCTATAGCATGATTTACAACAATCAAAACACAATCAAAGAATCATCTTTTTTTTTTTTTTTCCCTATCCCTGACAAACAGAAAACATTTATTCTCTGATTATTTTGTGAGGCTGATAGGCATATAAATGCTACCTGGGTTTTATTAGGGAGAAGAGAGATTCTTAATATTCCATGATTCCTGCTGAAGATCATTATATTTTGTATTGCTGTAAATAAGATAGTTTACACAATCATACATACAGAACCTCTCATGCTGTTACAACTCTGGCAGAGATGGAAACTGAGATGCTTGAATGTCTGTGTTCCTGCTGTTCAAGATTGGAAGCACAGGTCATTAATGTTTTATTGGTGCCTTTCATACAGTATCTTTTATACAAAAGGTTCTCAAAAAGATCATTATAAAAGCTGGCTGGCCTCATGATTTAACAATACTGAGTGGGTGTTTCCTACATAGTAATGTAAAAGTGCTGCACGAACGATAGGATGTTAAATTCCAGACAGTGTGAGATAATTGAAGAAACAAAGTCCCTGAGATACAGTAGATGAAAATGACATAATGAAAAAGGTACCCTCACAGCAGAACTTTGTCCTATTGCATTTAATCACTGTTTCACTCTGTAAAAGAATAATCTCAGATTTGTCTGAGCATAAATGCACAAATTCTTGAAGAATGAACAAAGAAAGATATTTTTCCTTTACTTCTTTGTTTAGCCTTATCCGAGCAGGTTTTGCCACTGAGGTGAAACTGCAGAGACCTGTATAAGGAGCAAGAATATAATCAGGTGATTTCAAAACATTTTGGTTGGTTCTATGGCTTTAAACTATGCCCTTTGGTGTTAAGCAAGAGCAGTAGGAGGGCTCTACACACAGCTCCATTTGAAATGGTGCAGTGGGTTCTGGCTCCCTATGCCTTCCTCTACTGACTGGCAGATCTGTGGAAGAGAAGGGTTTTGCCTGTTTCTCATTAGAGTCAGTGGCTTGTACAGATACATACAGGTTGTCTAAGATTCCTTATATTCCATAAAGTGTCTCTTACTCTCATCTTATGCACAATTCTCTTCTGCTCTGACTTTAAAGCCATAAATAGAACAAGATGTATTCATTACATAAATTTATGATACAACTGTCCTTTATGACATTAGCCAAAGAGGATATGCAAAGTAAGATTAGTTACCTATAACAATAAAAAAAAAAAAAAGTCCAATGAAAAACTATTAAAGTCTAAACCAATCTTTAAATATATTCCTAAGAGACTATGTTTGTTCAGTATGTGTATACACAAAAGAAACTGTTTTAGTTTTTTTAGTGTAGGAAGAACATGTATGCAATGAAAAAAGCAAATATGTCTAAAGGTATTGTATATAATTTGCTTTTATATTTTTTATTTATCAAATAATTTCAAATTTTTCAGGTGTTTTGGTGCTTCATAACTAAAGATTCTGATGAATAAAGGAGCCATACAGTTGTATAAAAGCCTTATTCCACCTTTCTAGTTATGGCATAAAGGAGTGGTGCCTGTTTCCTCTCAGCTATATTTGGGCAGTTCTAAAACTATAAAGACTACAAACAAGTTCGATTAACAGAGGCTACTCAGATTATTAAATTCCTCTATTTTTCACAAACAACTACACATTGTCAGAAAATCTCCACCCCATAGTCACCTCTGGTTTGAAACAGCTTTTGAACATATTCCTTTGAAAACTTAACACTCAACCACAAATGGAGTTAAGTATTTGACTGCTGGAGCAGAGCCCATGACCTCCAGTTAAATACTACTTACTGTAGCACTGCACCCAGGGGGATATGAAGCAGTACTTGCACAGCCTGTGTGCTTGTACAGACCAGTTTATCTCCTAGTTTATCTCCTAGAGCTCAGAACATCCTGTGTTAGACCATGAAACATAAAAAGGAGAGCTGTGCAAATCAAGCTTTATTCTTTTCAGTCAGTCAGGTACCTCATTCACTGGAAAGAAAAGCTCCATCCCAGAATTCGCAACATTGTTTTTGTTCAAAAACAAAGCAATAATAAGCTTTCTAAGAAAACACAGTTGCAGTTCCCCAGAACTTCATCCTGCAGCTCAGTACTTAACAGTGTGGTGCTAAAGTATCCCACCTATTGTGGTGTATTGGATTTATGTGGTAAGGTTTTGGTAGGGTGATTCTGCAGGGCTGGCCTCTGTGAAAAGAATCTGGAAGCTACGTGAAATGAAAACTGTGCTCCCTTCTTTTCTTAATCTAAAATATGTCAATCCTTTACATTTCTCTCAAAGTGCAAACAATAATCTGAATGCTAATTTATCTGAAGGAAGTCCTTTCTAGCCTTTCTCCTTTTCACTCTGTAAAAGAATAATCTCAGATTTGTCTGAGCATAAATGCACGAATTCTTGAAGAATGAACAAAGAAAGATATTTTTACTTTACTTCTTTGTTTAGCCTTATCCGAGCAGGTTTTGCCACTGAGGTGAAACTGCAGAGACCTGTATAAGGAGTAAAAATATAATGATATCATATCATATCATATCATATCATATCAATCACATCAAGAATATAATCATATAATCATAAAGAATATAACCTTACTGAATTGACTTTAGGTTTATTAAGATTTTTTTTTTTTACTACAGTAGGAAACGTTTTGTTTGTATTTGCTCTCTAATACATTTCAGGAAAGTAAAGAAATAAGTATTTCTTTGCCATTGTTTGTGGAATAACCCAGTCTTTCTTTATAATTGTTGTTGTTGTTGTTGTTTTTGTTGTTGTGGTTTTATTTAGTTTTAGTTCTGTCTAGTGACAATCTATGTATAGTGACAGATATCTAGTGAGATCCACGTGGTTTTTTGTCTCATTTGAATGAGACAAAATGAATCCTAAATAATCTTAAGCCTTGATAGGAGAAAAACCATTTGCAATAATAAAGTTCAGGAGTATTGAACTTTACTGCTGCAAATTTGACATCATCTGATGTCTTACATTTTCTGAGACAGATGTGTATCAACAGCCCTTGTCCTAATACATGTAGCAAGCTGTATTTTTTGTCATTATCTGTTGGTCTGAACATATATAACTATAAATTTAATTTATTAAATTAAATAATAGTTTATGCTGTAGTTATAATTAACAACAAATTTTTATTTAATTTATATTTTTCCTTCTCATTGTTAGAAAAAATATCTCAACTGCTATGAGAGTAGGGGAAGAATAAGGATTTATGAGAAAATCAATATTTAAAACATTAACATATTGTAGTAATATCATATAAACTGCAGTACCAACCAGAGTTTTATTTGATGTGTGGTTTAGTATGGTGTACTAATAAGAAGAAATATTGTAAGATGTTTGGTGATGTGATGATACAGATCCTAATGTTATTATAGAAACACTTAGAAAAAAACCACACACACAAAACAAACAAACAAACAAAAACAAACAAAAAAACAAAAAAACAAGCAGTTTTGGACCATTGTAAATTTGCCTACTCAAATATCTGAATTGAATTTAATTATGTGGTGATAACAAAATATTTCAACTACCAGCATGAATACTGTGAGCAAGACAGTATTGAGGAACTTGGAAAAAAATAAACTCACAGACATGAAAATTGGGAAACTGCAGCAACACAAAGAGATGTTGAAAGTTTGCTCTTCAGAAGAAAGTAACTGACAGTTAAGCTTTCTTTTGCATTATTTTGCAGACATAATCCATAATCAGATTATGGGAGTCAATATTAGCAAAGTACATTAGACATATGGAGTGAACAGAAGTGTCTGCTTCTCTTAAGAACCTCTGCTTTATGTCCTAAAGTGCAAGATTACAGTCGTCAGAATCAGAAGAGAAACCTCTATGCATAGTCCAAATAGATTTACTTCCAGTGCTATCTACCAATATTCTTTTCTCTACCAGAAAAAAAAAAAGAAAAAAGAAAAAAAGAAAAAAGAAAAAAGAAAAAGAAAAGGAACTCAGTGATAAATTTCGAGATGTCAGTGTTAAATTTTGAGATTTTTTGAGATTGCTTAAGACCTCAGATGAATAATTAGCTTTGTATTTATTAATATACTTTATTGGATCTGCTTAAAATATTATAGGATGTGCGAGATATGTGAGGTGGAATATATTTGTCCTACCAAATTTCCTCCCAGTTTGTCACATTTTCAATTTTCGTATGTAAAATACTGAAATTATATCTTCATACCTTATAGATATGTTATTAAAATAAAAAATCTGATACATTTTTTTCATAGATGTCATCTTAATTGTCATGTTACTTTAAAATTTTGTCCATAAGAAAAGTATAACACACTGGTAGACTGCTGTACTGGATCAAGTCAGATTAATCTGTTTTTGTCATCTATAGTGGGCTTTATCTGAAAATAAAGGGGAAGACATAAGATGAAAATGTGAAACTTCTTTCAAACTTCAAATTCTTTCAGAAGCCAATTTAGCACACTGTTACCAGGTGCTATGGAAATTCTCTTGTAAACTAAATTGTAACGACTGTCTGTATTATTACTCTGGAATGATCAGGCCACTAACTTATTTTCAGAAGTGTGTGCTGATGGCAAGTAACACACAAGTTATCTATCTATTTATTTATTTATTTATTTTTAACATGGCCAAAGCACATATTTATCTAATGCCTTTCTTATTTCTTCTGCACTTTTGAAGTCTAAACTTTGTAGCCCTTAACTGCATACAATATATGAAAAGCAACATTTTTTTTTTTCATTTTGGGTGTTAAGTTGCTTAAAATTTGTCTTTGTATTAAGAAGCACAAATCTACGCCATTGTGAGAACAGATAGGGGTTAAAACTATGCAGGGTTGCAGAGTTACTAAATTTGCTCTAAACAGGGTTAATCATGTCTTCAATGCTACCAGATCTTATTCAGATTGAAGTGAATTGCACTGAGATCTCACACACTGCATAACTAAGATTTCACCAATTTACTTTAAGTTAGAACTTGATCATTTGCTTGATACAGATAATCCAGTGTATAATTAAGAGTTCGCATTCGCTTAGTGGTCAATGGATTGTATTGGAGCTTATGGCCCAGTTCTATTTCTGTGACAGAATTTTCTGAGTAAACCTAAAATGAAGCTGAACAAATAGATTTCTGTTACTTTGGTTCATGTTTAGGAGGTTTGAACATCCCTGGTGTGTTGAGCTGGGATCCTGACTCCTATTACACAAGAGTCTATATGCTAAAAAGCCTTAAGCAAAGACAGACAATCTCTAAAGCACCAGCACTACCTTGCCTAGGTATCCCAAAGGATACATTTAGGCTTCTGTGACATGAATGGCAACTTAGTATAAGTCTAAAGCAGTCAACTTCACAGCAATGGTGGGAACAAAAACCTATTTTTTAATTAATTTTTATTCAGGCACAGAAGAAGTTAACATTTGAATTGACCTTCTGAATTGCTTTGGACTGACATTAAGAAGCTCTTGGTGGTTTAGTTATTACATTTTGCACCCTGTTTCAGAAGAGCAATCATGAGTCCATTGTGCGTACAACACATTGGTTACGCAGCACAGTTACGTGAGAGCTGTAAAATTGGCATTCTCAACTTTATTAAAAAATAAAAACAAATTTGTGATGCTGCACTTTGACCAAAACTGCATGTCTAAATAATAAAACAGTATAGAAAACTAGTTTAAAGTGCTTAATATACTTCACTGTACAGAGTAGAATACCTTATAAAATTTTAAGTGAACTGCAAAAAGTTTATACTTATTTTCCTAGTGTTCTCCAACCAAAATTCTGACCCAAGGTTAACAGTAACAATGTTATGGCAAGCATCACTGTAATGTGTTTTGATATAATACAATTTTCTTGGTTCAGTTTTAAAACTAAAATTTATCTCGTGTTTTAGACTATAACAAGAATGATCTTATAAAAACAAAACAAAACAAAACAACAACTACAAAAAAACAACAGCACTAGTCCAAAGTCGAAACTCAAATTTATTATGTGAATGTAGTATTACAAGTATGAATTTTAAACAAATGCAACATGTAAAGGTATCTCTTTGTTTAAATTTCTACAGAGGCATATGTCCAAACTGACAATTAGTTTGACATTTTAAGTCAGACACTTGTGATGAGTGTTATAATGGAGCAAATCCTAAATCTACTGGAACTGTGCTTTGTTGTATATTGGCAAACCAAGCCTACAGTCAATATTTGTGGCCTTTGGCTGAGATTTCATTTTTGCAGTGCTCAGTAGAAATGAAAAGTTTGCATGACCCGAAGAAAGTCTTAAATCATGCTCCACAGGAAATCATGGCAAGCAACCGTCAATTTTCACACAGAATTATGTGGAAGATATTGAAAATGGAGATTTAGATTCAGTGATGTCCAGACTCACACTCAGTTGACATGATATATCTGCTCTCACCTGTGCAAACCCCACAAGATGACCCAGAAAATATCTGTTACATATTAAATACGTCAAAATTCTTACTTAAGTGGCCAAAGTTGAATAGACATCCTCAGAGAAATTAGGGGTATGTTTTCAATTTCTTTCCGTTTTGTCAGACTGACTGTTGGACCTTTTACAGACTTCATGTCTCTATTGTGCTTACAGGAACACTCTTCCTATTCTTTTCTTTCTGCTTTTTCTGATTAGATTCTTATTTGTCTCGCCCCTGCTTCACCCGAGCTGATAGGTATGTGAGAAAAGCAGACATCCTATGAAGCTTTTTTGATATTTTGGTTCACATGACAAACTTGCACAATTTATTCTAGACCTATCAAATATTGCATTTCTTCCTGTGTTAATTGCAGACAACACTCAGCACTATCCTGAAACTGCCAACATAATTTGTCTTTTCTTCTCTGTCTTTATCATTTTTATTTTTTATTAAAAAAAAAGAAAAGACATTCACATGATTTTCTGTGGCACCAGGAAAATTTTTGTTGTGAAGAGAGCAGCAGAGACATAAACACTTGAAAACCTGCTTTTGAAAATGAGGTTTTTCACCAGTTTGCATTTGTGAGCAGGTGTTTAGCTAGGGAGTTTCTATTAGTAAGCTTCATGTTCTGCCTTCAGGACTCTATATGACATTAGAAGGAACTGAAGCTGTAAGCCTGCCACTGCATCTTATTTTCTGATGTGATCCAGAAGACAGGCAAGAATTCAGAATAGACTACTGAGTTAACAGGAAGATGGTTAGAATAGACTGATACAACTGTTTTAAGTATACCCAAAGATATACTGATTCAAGTGGACTTTGAAGAGCATTACTGCCTGATCCATTCATCTACCTGATGGTACAGACACCCTTGCACTTGTAGTGTCAGTGAACTCAAATGCATTAACCAACACTGCTTACTTATCTATTACTAAACCAGGCTCTTTCTATTGTCATCAAGAGACAATCCAAGAAATCACAGAGACTCTGAATTTTACTGGAGACCTTAAAGCTTACATTTTCATTCCAATATATGAAAATAAAAGGAACTATGTGATTTGCACAGTTTGTCTGTGATGCACCCATGTTTCTAAGCAGATCTTAGAATTACTGAGTTAATACCTGGTAAGGCCAATCATTTCTACCTCAGTATCAATAGCAACACATTCAGAAATAAGGTAACAGAATATAGAATACAGATACTATCCAGAGACCTCCTATCAAGGATTTATTTATTTATTTATTTATTTATCTTTTTCCCCCTTGGGAAATCACTTTGTTAATCCACCTCAAGTGAGACAGTAGTTCTCTGGAAATGATCCTCAGACTCAGTGCTCAAGTGAAATGCAGTTCTGGGTAAAATATTTTGTTGATTTTCCTGAATCCACTGCAATAATACTTCTGGCCTGATGTAGAATGCTGCAGAGTGTCTGCCTGAAAATAGCCTATCAGTTTCTAAAGTCTTTATTTATATTTTGAAATTTACTGGAACTGTAAGAAAATTGTAAACATAGAAAGATTATCAACCCTATTTGATGTGCTTTGCATATGTATTAATTTATTGACCACATCACAGCAAATGTATTCCGCCCACCTTTTCATGGCATGACAATTTAGAACAAAACATATCTAGATGTGATTTATATGGGTGAAAAAATCAGCATCTATTTCTAGAAGGAAATTTGAGAAGAGTTTATTTTCATGAAAAATATGAATATTGTCAAAGCTACTATATCAGAAGCTATAAAGGTCTCTTGCAGGTACTGAAAAGATTATTCGTATTATATTATCGGGAATATATTCCTATTATATTATCATTAATATATTCCTATTATATTATCGTGAAAGAGAAGATCCATGAATGTACAGAGGCTCAGCCATCAATAGCATTGGACTCCTGAGAATACGAAGCCTGTCAGATGTCAAAAGCAAGTGAGAGTGGATGGAGGCCAAAGATAGTAGGAAGACGAATTTCAAAGGAAAACAAGTGCGTGTCAGCTCATCATCAGCAGAGATCTGGTAGACACTGAAGAAAAGGACAGTAGGAATAAGAATACGGGTTAATAAGCTAAAATGTAAAAATACTTCTTCCATATGATTTCCTTTTTCCAAATTAAACCAAAACAACAACAACAAAAAGCATTCTGTTGTTTTTGGGGAACTTTTTTTAGTTAAAAAAAATTGACCTTATTTTGCCAAAAAACATCTCTAACTTAAAATAGTGACTGTTCTAACACCAAAGATATAAATAGAATGCCCCATAATGGGGGGGATTTCACTGTTAATAAAGCTTACTTTCTGGAGCAGGTGCATTCTAGAGCAGCTGCAGACTGCTGAAATGTAAATAAAATAAAAATAAAATTAAAAATGCCTGCCTAGAAACAAATGTTAAAAGCCAAGTAGCTTTAACACACTTCAATTGCCTGACACATTTCCAAATGTAAAAATGAAAATATTCCTGAAGTTTAAACTCTACCTGTTGTACACAAACATTCATCAGACACAAGATTATTGAGAAATTGATGGCTTTTGATATCAGTTAGCATTTTCTCTTACCTCCTTCTAATCATGAAAACCAAAGTTTACAGATTTAATTACATCTTCAATATCTTTTCTAAGAATCACACACAACAGGACTGGGCAATATCTGTAGTTATTTCCAAGGTTTTCATGAACACAGAAAAGAGGATTTGAGCAGGTGATTTAGGGCTTGATTCCGAAGCTTTTGAAATTAATGGAAAATTTCTAGTAGTAGACGTGGCCAGTTTTGGACAAGACATATTAATAATTGAGAACTTGATAAGCAATTTTTTATTTTCTTTTTTTTTTCCCAGCCAATTCATTTCTTTTTATATCTTAAAATATTTAAGGACTTGAAGATGCTTGCATAATGGCTGTATTGTATAGCGTATTTCTACTATTTTTATTAAAAATAATCTTTTGGTCCCAACATTTCTGAGCAGGAAAATGAGATGTAGCATTTTTTCTGTTGATGTGAGGTAGCTCTCCTTATGTCTTGACTGTTGATTTTCAACATCTGCTTTCTTTATCTTACGTCTCACTGCAGAAGCTATCAATCTCTATCAGGTTCCAAGGTGTTCTAGAGAAAGCTTTTAATTTCTCCATTCCCTACCAAAAAAAAAAAAAAGTATAGCAAAAGAAAAGTGTTACACTCAATCAGAAATGAATTTTTATTCAAGCATTAAATTTCTTCAGATATGTATTTCAGTATGCCCATTGTGTGTGTAGGTGAGACGTATACAAGTGTATATGCATTTATGTGTTCAAGTTGCTAAATAAAAAAGAAATACTATTTACAGTAGAAAGTTTGACTGTGCTTCTATTTTGAAAGTATTATTTTTATCACTTCTAGAATTAGCTTGATACTTCTGTTTGAGGAAAACACATTCATTTCAAAGTAAAACTCTATTTCAGACTTTTTTGAATATACATTTCTTCAGGAAAATCTAAAATCATTTATGGAAATTCTATATTTTTTTTAGCTTTAGTTCTGTAGTAACTATATTTCTAGAATGTGCTTTTGAGAAACTCAGGGTAAGGTAGCATAGGTCTGGAGTTTCTATTTTATGCATTTGAAATATTCCTCTCAAGAGAGTTTAAATGGAAGAAGAGCAGGTGTTTTGACTTGATGGTAAATTGGCAAGCTTGAAAATTAACGCATGTTATGACCAGAAATCATTCCCCAACAAAAGATCAAGAATAGAAGAAGAGAGTACAAAATGACTATGAAGAATTTTTAATGTTAAAATATCACTCTTTTCAGGTAATATTAATGCAAGAGTTAGTCAATTTGTGTTCTGTATATAGAGATACAAGTATTGATTTTATTATAGCTTAATACAACATTAATGAATTCTGCCTTGTTAGTGACTTGTTGTTATGGACTGTAATGGAGAGTAAAAATAATGCTACTAGACTGGTGCTATTTTATTTTATTTTATTTTATTTTAATTTAATTTTATTATTTTATTTTATTTTATTTTATTTTATTTTTTCTTTATGAGACAAATTATGTTTGTGTGCTGTACAAGGGCACATCCATTTATAGATTAGAGACTTCTGGCTGACTTCAAGCGGAGTCTGGTATGAGCAGGTATTAAAAGTTTAAAATTATGAGTTGATGGGCTTCTCCCCTCACCCCCCCCTCCTTTTTTTTCATTGTAATTGTTGCTTTAGCCATTGACGTATGCTTTGCCTATTAACACATTAGATAAAGTGAATTCTTCATCCAAAATCACAAACACTACTCTAAAGAATTATAAGTCATATAAAAAGACATATGCTTTGTACAAAAATTACAGGTTTGAAGACATCATTTCCATTATCTGCTAATGTGGGAAAGTAAATCAGTTTAATTTGGCTTTAAATGGGGTTCATATAAATACTAACCTCTGTACTGGAAAAACAAAACAACAACCAGAGAAAACCCAACAAAATAACAGCAACAGAAGACATATGTAATTACTTTTTATTTATGAAAATTTCAAAGGTAAACAAAGAAATCATGATTAGTCTGTTGTTTAGAGACAAAGTTTTACATGACTGATTAAGACAAGCTGGAAGGAGAGAACATCAGTATAAATATGTCAAATAGGATTTTTTTTTTATTACTTTTTTTTTTTTTAAATCAAAGTGTGCTTTGACACATGGTTAAATAACCAAGAAAAAGTATTCCTGGACACAATATATTTACCATAAAAAAAGAAACTGAAAGTGGCCTCAAATCCTTTAAAATTATTATGTGCCTCTTTCTATACACATTAAGCATATGAAAGCCTTCAGAACGTTGGAATACAGGGACTTAGTGTCACAACAGAATGGTAATATAATTCTGATATGGTAGTACATGGGATTCTATCATTCAAATAAGCGGTATGCCAACCTGTAAGAATTATATTCCTTAGATTTACAATGTGCTATTTAATTTATGTGACTCCTGGACAGAAGTGAGTTGAAGTAGTTTGCACCTAAATGGTCACTTTCAGATTCCTTCTGTAGGTTGGTCTATGAAACTAAACTGTTTGGGGGCACATAATCAATACTCCAATACTTCAGATATGTGTTTATCCAATATGACATTTATTTAAATTAGACATATTTATTTATTTCTCAGATTGTTATGAGTGGATCTATCTATGAAATTGATGTTACCTGTATTTGCTACCTGACCATAGTGTGCAGCTGAGAAGACTATCTCCAAAAACAGGAACATAAAAGCAGTACAGAGAAGTGAAAGAACCACAGAAAATATTGGCTGACACAGAATATATATGCAGTTTGTAGTAGAATATGAATAAATTACTGTATTCTGCATACAGAGGAGTTGTGCCATTAATGGTTGTTTTTGGAGGGTGGTAGTTGTTCCATTTGGTTCTTTTAATTCAAACAAATAAATAACATGAGTTATATAAAATAATACTGATTTACCTATTGTATTTTGAAACTGTTCTATCCATTCCATTCCATTCCATTCCATTCCATTCCATTCCATTCCATTCCATTCCATTCCATTCCATTCCATTCCTTCCCTCTTCTTTCCTACAAAACCCCCTTGATACTGTTTTTAAGATATCACACCTTTTAAAACCATTTTTACTTTATGTTTATGATTATCATTTGTTGTGCCATGCAAGACATCTTTAGAAAGTTATTTGCTTTCACTGTGTTGATATTAGTTTGATTTAGTAAATTACAGTTAGTAGAGTATGAATGGTCTCAAGTCTGTTGTGGGTAATCGATTCTTGCTTTGTTAAATCAGGACACAAATGTAATTTGGACCTACATGTGTGATATATGAAAGGCATGTGTTTTGACACACACCATGATTTCACACAACAGAAAGGTATGTTAATGTTTCAACAAAGTTTTTCTTTTAAGAAGTTAATAAATTTAAACTTTATAAAAGTGACAGGCTAACTACCACTTCCCTTCCCTTCCCTTCCCTTCCCTTCCCTTCCCTTCCCTTCCCTTCCCTTCCCTTCCCTTCCCTTCCCTTCCCTTCCCTTCCCTTCCCTTCCCTTCCCTTCCCTTCCCTTCCCTTCCCTTCCCTTCCCTTCCCTTCCCTTCCCTTCCCTTCCCTTCCCTTCCCTTCCCTTCCCTTCCCTTCCCTTCCCTTCCCTTCCCTTCCCTTCCCTTCCCTTCCCTTCCCTTCCCTTCCCTTCCCTTCCCTTCCCTTCCCTTCCCTTCCCTTCCCTTCCCTTCCCTTCCCTTCCCTTCCCTTCCCTTCCCTTCCCTTCCCTTCCCTTCCCTCCCCTCCCCTCCCCTCCCCTCCCCTCCCCTCCCCTCCCCTCCCCTCCCCTCCCCTCCCCTCCCCTTCCCTCCCCTTCCCTTCCCTCTTTTTTTCTCCCTCTCCCTCTCCCTCTCCCTCTCCCGCTCCCGCTCCCGCTCCCGCTCCCGCTCCCGCTCCCGCTCCCTCTCCCTCTCCCTCTCCCTCTCCCGCTCCCTCTCCCTCTCCCTCTCCCTCTCCCTCTCCCTCTCCCTTTCCCTCTCCCCTCTCCCTCTCCCTCTCCCCTCTCCCCTCTCCCCTCTTTTTTTTCCTGCTTTTTAAGGATAGGAAGTCATTATTTAATATTAATTGTGTAAGAGCTATGGAAAAATTCTGAAGGTTTTTACAATTAAAAACAGTACTGACACTGATGAAATGCTTTTGACTATCTGTATGCTCTAGAACACCAACCATCATTGAAAATACAGAAACAGAAGACAAATGCAGAAAAAAATAATGAACTCCTTTACTGATTGAGAGAAGAAAGCAAGGAGCAGGAATTACACTGGAGTCAAAATCCAATGAGTATGTTCATCAACTGAAGTTGAGCACAGGTGTCTGAACATTTTATAGGATGTTCCAGGAAGGTATGGTATATTTTTTAGAATTATTACTGTACCACAACTTTGTAACTAGAACCAAGATCTCAACTGAAGTAGTTCACCTGAAAACATAATTCCACTGAAAGCTAAAGGACAATTTACCTTGCAATTCCAAACAATAGGAATATCTTCTATCTTTGACATTCATTCTGCTTGCTAGTATCATTTTCAATAACTCATTTTTCTTAATGTTCTCTCTGTTCTTTTTTCCATGAATGAATCTATATTTTTGATAAAGAAATTACAGTGATGGACTGGGGGAAAAAGTGATGAAATACAAATCTATTTCTATTGTATGCAGCAATAATTACAAAGTGGTTGTATTTGTGTGCCCTAATGTTATATGATGCTGTTCACATGGCAATACAGAAAGTATTTAAATTCTGATAGATAACCGTGGCCTCTTTTTTGCTCTCTACTCTTCATTATAATAATATGTCATGTTTTTCTAGATGCTCAGGCAAGTTTTGTGACTCCAGATGTTACTATTTTGTTTCTTAAAGGCTGAATGTCATTTGTAAGATAAACTAAATAAGACTTATCTACTGTTTCAGAAATGCTGTACATGGATGTCTATGCGGGACCATCACATAACCATGTCAAAAAGATATCACACTGAGAAAAGGGTTTAAAATCCAGTTATGATTTCCCTGGTTCCCTAGAGATAAATCTAAACTTCACCAGTGGTAACCCTGAGAGAACTATTCCTAGGAAAATTACTCCTGCATGTTTCCTAGCATGGGCCAAGATATATTATTCTATGCTATTCATTAAAATGATAAAGCTTGCTCTGTCTATAACCCATTCTGTTCTAAACCATCTTAGCCTAATGGAGAAATCCAGACACTTTGAAAGAAGTTATAAAGAAAAAACATACATGTATTAAGATAGTTTGGTCATATGTTGACTTTTATTTGGAACTGGTTCTATAAACCAGAGTCACTCCTGCAGAGCTCTGCGAGTCAACTATCCATATTCATGCATTTTGTTCCAAAAAATTATTTTAGGGGTCTATAAAAAATATGAAGATTGTTTTACAAAATGGAAATGTTGGCTCTGTCGTAAATGTATATCATATAAAAATCTAAGCATGAATTTAACAGTAAGGAAGCTTGGGACATTCCAACCTGCCTCATTTGTAGTCCAATTGCCTCTCCAGTCCAACTGACTGCTGTTCGTTGTCAAAGGAGAGATATAATAAACAGAGCTTCATGGGAGTCTGTCCAGAACTGAGGACAGACATATGAATGTGTGTATCAATAACGTTACACTCAATATAAGCATAAAACACATCTTTCTTTAAAAGTGAAAGTGGAAAAGTCAGTGGAAAAGAACATACATCTACAGCATTTTCAGATTTTATCAAACTTTTGAGTGGTTACCTAAGACTAACATTGCATAAAAGGATTAGAATTCAAAATAATTTGGCAAATAGTTGTAGTCAGATGCAAAATTAACCTAAAGTATGTAAGAGTAATAAGAATTAGCCAGGAAATTTGTGGTGAGTCATAAGCAGAACATGATATGACTCTGACCTGTCACCCTATTGCAAAGCTTTTGAGCACTAAACATATTGCATTTCCAACTTTTTCTACAGAGTGCACTTCAGGGAGAATGTGGGCTGATTGGCTTCAGAGAAGATCCATGAAACATGTCACAATATCTGAAGAAATTTGAAGTTTGGGTTGTCTCCAAATGCAAAATAGTAGCTTCAAGTAATTAATGTAAAGCTCTCTGTTAACACTGAGTAGCGGACAAGAAAGCATGAATTAAAATTACAGGAAAGAAGGTTTAGACAGGGTAACTTTTTTTCAACTGAGTAGCTGCATTCATTTGCTCACTGGAGGTTTTTGGAAACTTCTTAGCCAGGGATGTCATAGATATCATTAATACCTCCTTGGACTTACCAAGGCTCCCTTCAGTCCTATTTTCTTGGATTCCATAGCATAATCTCTTTTATTTTTCAGGACATGTAAGAATGATTTGGTTATCCAAAAAAGCAGCGCAATGTAGGCTTATTTAGTGTATTATAAGGTACTCAGGAAGCTCTAGAGTTGTCTATCAGTGAATGTTAAAGTTTCTACTAATCTGTTCCCAAAATGTATGAATAAAAATATTATCTTAATTACCTTTTGAAATAATGCAACTGTCTTTGGCAGAGACACACAGACTTTCAACAGCATTACCATTACTTTTTCCTTTTAAACTCTGGTACAAAAATTCATACTGCAGGAAGTCTGCTATTTTCCAAAGATCATAAAACTCATTCATAATCCAGTCATTAACATCCATTGCATGCATGTGTCCTGCATAACAACTGGCCTTTTGTTGCACATAAGAAAGAAAGATACTTGAAAATTAATAACATCTCTTTTGCAGGATAAATCCCAATAACTCTCAATAGAGTTAATAAAAAGAACAAGAAAGTTTATTGAGATATTTATTTAGATAAATATCTATAAATAAATAAATATAAATAAATAAATAAATATATATAAATATAATATATATATATAAATATAATATATATATAAATAATATAAATAAATATCTATTTATTGAGATAGGTGTTTATGAGGAAGAAGAGGCACAAAATCCTTACAAAAAACATTTATTCTGATGTTATTACAATGTCTATATTAAGTATAGTTTTGTGTACAGAAGAATAATACTTCAGTCTATATTTTTACAATTTTATTTTTATTTTTTGAGAAAAAAACAAAAGGAAGAACAAAAACAAAACAAAAAAAAAGGCATGAAGGTTCTCAGGTGTTGTAGTGGGAGAAAAAATGCAAATGGAGTTCATTGTTGTTTGCACATACATACATTCCATACACTCCAGGAACCTCCTAGACAGCTTTCTCAGGTCTGTATTGTATTTCCAGCGTATGTCTGGGAAGTTAAAGTCCCCCTTGACAACAAGCTTTGGTGATTGTTTGACTTCCACTAGCTGTCTATAGAACGCCTCATCAGCCTCTTCATCCTGGTTTGATAAGTTTTTCTTATAAAACACCTTTTAAACATTTAGTTTGGTTTTCATTCTTTAATTTACCAAGTTACAATAAATTAGGAATACTGTACTAATTTTATATCAACTATTCTGAAAACTGATCAGGAAAGGAGTGTAGTGTTAGATATGAGATGCCTTATCCAACTCTTCCTGAGGTCAAATGGATATATTGTGGTCAACATGCGGTCCTTGTAGAAGGAACATAAGTGGACAACTAATAGAGTAGTATTTAAATTGTTTTTGGAAATAGAACTGCTATTTGTGCCATTGTAAGGAATTTGGCAGAAGTAGCTGACTTCCACAATTTAGGAGAATGGCCATATTAAATGTAACATTCTTTAGTTTATGAACCTTGAGATGGCTTAAATTGTTGAAATTTTGATAACTTTTTGAAGGTCAGACTGCCAGGAACTAGTTCACATTTAATGTTAAACACAGTTTTATACATTTGCATAATCTTCATGAAGTTAGGGTTTCAAAAAGGGCACAATAGTGAAAAAACAAATTTAAAAGCTCCCCCCTCCACAATTACACACCAAAAATGTCTTCTTCAAGACTGTGGTAATGAGCGATAGGGACTTTGTGGTTTGATGCAGATTCCCCATGGTATTGCTTTGAACTGCTGAGATATTATCAATTTCACTTTCTTGTTTATTACAGTTTAGCACAAATCTTGGTGCTCAGTGTAACCAGCTATTCAAAGCATGACATAAAATGGAGTAGTGTTAAAATACCTATTAATTTTCTTTGCACTCAAAAGCAGCGACATTAAGAACTGTAATAGACTAATTCTGAACTCAAACTCGTTTCAATTTTACTGCTGTTTACTTCAAAGGGTCCTGAAAAGGACATGCTGGAGAATTACATTCTTGTGTTGAAAAATTAATACATCGCTGATACTGACCCATTTTCTGTTTCCTTCTGCTTTATGAATTTTTGAAGTTTTTATATTTGTAAGACATGTCTGTGGTTAAATTTCTTTTCAGGTACTGCCCCTTGAAAGATAAAAAAGCAAACCATGTTATGCTTTTTATTTTTATTATTTTTATTTTTATTTCTATTTTTTATTTTTATTTTTATTTTTATTATTTTTATTTTTATTTTATTTTTTATTTTTTCTAACAGAAAGGTAAAAACTGCAATTGTCTTGACTGATTCAGATGAGGCCAATGTCACTAAAGAGATTACATTATATGTAAAGTTGTTTACACTTATTAGCTGATCTTGAGATCCTCGCTTACATGACTGTACTGGGTCAGGCTGGGATGTTAACTTTCCCTGCAGCAGCCCATACAGTGCTGTGCTCTGCACTTGTAGCTAAAACAGCAGTGGTATCACCAGTGTCGTGTCTGCTGCTGAGCAGTGCTGGCACAGCATCAGGACTCTTTCTAACCCTCCTAGGGGCTGGGCAAAAATGTGAGAAAAGAAACAACACCAGGGCAGCTGACCTAAACCAACCAAAGGGATATTCCATACCATATGATGTCACACTCAGCAATAAAAGGTGGAAAAAGGAAGAAGAGGGGAGGGGTGGACTCTCATTGTGAAAATGTCTGTCCTCCTCCTGAACACCGGCTACGTGCGTTGAGGCCCTGCTTCAAGGACGTGGTCAAGCATCGCTCATTTGTGGGAAGTAGAGAGTAATTTTTTCCTCTGCACTTCCACATAGCCTTTACTTGCTTTGTTTAGTTTTCCCTTTCCCCCTCCCTTTTCCCTTTTCCCCTTTCCTTTTTTTTTTTTTTTTCCTTTAGTTAAATTGTTAATTGTTTAGTTAAATTGTTTAGTTAAATTGTTTAATTAATAATAATCTTTCCTTAATAATTATTTATTTTTTTCCTTTAATTAAATCATACTTATCTCAACCCGTGAGTTGTTCTTTCCTTTACTTCTTCCCCTCCTCATCTAAGGAGGGGGAGTGAGAGAGCGGTTGTGGTGTTCAGCTGCCTAGCACGGTAAAACCACCACAATGACTGACATCAAATAGCCAATTGACAAGTATACTTGTCTGTATAAATAATAAAATAGAGTTGTTTAAGTTACTTTGGCTATTATTTTCAAAAATAAAAAGTCCCTGTGTTCCACAAAAGGTATAAAGCTGCTGTGTAGGCTTCAAGTAACATTGCAAGTGTTTTATGGCCTCTGCAACACTCAGTTCATTTGATTGATGCTAAATGGTCACATTATGTACTCATCTTTCTGTGAAAACAAGACAGAGTAGCTACAAGTTTAGTAGCCAATAGTAGTACGAGTAAGACAACACATGTAAGATGTGTAGTTTGTATCCTGGCAAAACTCCAGTAATTGTGTTCACATAGTCAGCCATTCCTAAAGAAGTAGTGAATAATATAAATGACTGTGATGTTGATGTTCCCATGCCTAACATAATTATTAAACAGATTTTATAATAAATATAACCTTATGTTAAATTTCCCATGAAGCACACTATACTCTATAAAGCACATTTCACTCTTTTTCCCTACTGAAAACTTTCTGAATGTTTATGGTCAACCATATGAGAAAGTACTGGGAGTCAGTACTAGTACTTATCTTTATGTTTGTTACAAAAAACATATAAAAATTGTAATGAATAGGGCAATATATGATGTAATTTTCATACGTTAGGTTGCTCTATCATTATTATATAATGAGTTTTAAATAAAGTGAGTGGAGCAACTAATCCTGGGAACCATTTCCAGGGACATGAATGACAAGAAAATCCTTAGGAATAGACTGCATGGATTCACCAAGGGGAAATCATGCCTGGCCAACCTAATAAGCTTCTGCGATGAAATGACCAGACTCATGGATGAGGGGAGAGCAGTGGGTATTGTCTACATGGACTTCAGGAAAGTCTTTAACACTGTCCCATCTTAGACAAGTTGTTAATATAGGGGCTGGATGGGCAGACAGTGAGGTTGGTTAAAAACTGACTGAATGGCCAGCCACAGAGTGTGGTGATCAGTAGCACAAAGTCTAGCTGGAGATCAGTACTAGTGGTCAATACTGTATCCAATCGTGTTCAACTTCTTCATTAATGACTTGGATGGTGGGGCAGAGTGTACCTTCAGTAAGTTCACAGATGAACAAAAAATGGGAGGAGTTGTGGGTATACCAGATAGTTGTGCTGTCATCCAGAAGGATCTCTACAGTCTGGAGAAAACGGTCTGACAGGAACCTCATGAAGTTCAACAAAAGGAAGTGAAAAGTCATGCAATCCCAGGCACCAGTACAGGCTGGGGGCCACCCAGCTGGAAAACAGTTTGGCAGAAAAAGGCCTGGGCGGTCCAGGTGGACACCAAATTGAACATGAACCATCAGTATGCCTTTGCCACAAAGAAGGCCAATGGTATCCTGGTGTGCCTTAAGTTATTACCAGAATGGGGAGGAAGGTGATCCTTCCCCTCAACTTAACACTGGCGAGGGCACACTTGGAGTAATGGGTCCAGTTTTGGGCTTCCCAGTACAAGAGATGGACATACTGGAGAGAGTCCAGTGAAGAGCCACAAAGGTAATGAAGAGACTGGAGCATTCCTGCTGTGAGGATGTGGTGAGGCACTGGAACAGGTTTCCCAGAGAGGTTGTGGATGTCCCATCCCTGGAGGTGTTCAAGACCAGGTTAGATGAGGCCCTGAGCAACGTGATCTAGTGGGTGGCATCCTTGCCCATGGACCGGGGGTTGGAAATAGATGATCTTTGAAGTCCCTTCTAACCCAAGCCATTCTATGATTCTATGATAGGCTGAGAGGGATGGGACTTTCAGCCTGAAGAAGAGTCAGTCAGTCTCACTAATGTTTATAAATACCTGAAGGGTGGATGCAAAGAGGTCTGAGCCAGACTCTTCCCAGTGGTGCCCATTGGTGCCCCAGACAGGACAAGAGGCAATGGGAACAATCTGAAACACAGGTGATTTTGAACATCAGAAAGCACCTCTTTACTGTGTGAGTGACTGAGCGCTGCCAGGTTGCCCAGAGTATTGTGGAATACCCACCTTAGAGGTATTCAAAAGCCATCTGACGTGATCTTGAGCAAACAGCTCTGGGTGGCCCTGACTGAGAAGAGAAATTGGACAAGATGAACTCCACAGGTCCCTTCAAAACTCAACCATTCTGTGATTCTGTGATTCTCAGTGTGATTTATTAATTCTGATTATAGTAATATTCTGTTATTTTGTGTATATAATTATCAATTCATAGCAAACTATAATTATTCTGTTTCTTGGAATAATTTCAAAGATGGAATTTTTAATGTCTGTCTTTAAAGATCCATTAAACTATTTTTTTTTTTTCAGAAAGGTGGCTTTGATTTATTACATCTAATCTGATTATTTTGAATGTTTTAAGTTATTCTGGAGATTCTTTGACTTTCCTTTTTACATTAATCTCTACAATAAGCAAAGGGAAAGATACAGTGTTCCAATAAGAATCAGAAAAATAATAAAACACCGTGTTTGCCTGCTGGGCTATAATAGATGACACAATACAAAACAAAGAGCAGCTCTCACTGTCTGATTTCTACATGGTTCAAATTGCTGAAGACAACACTGGTATTAAGTAGGACAAGTTCTAAAACTTGGTAGAATACTACTCTTCACTTTGTTTGAAACTTCTAGACTAATAAAGGAATTATCTTTGTGAACATGAAAATTACTTATAGCTCTGATATCTTCAATATCTTATGTCATGTGTTTTATATATACAAAGAAATAGATAGCTATACATTTATATTAAAGATGCCGTGGAGTAAAAAAAAGACATTGCAAGCTGTTGTGCAAGCAGGTGTATAATATACCAAGATTTTGTTGTCTTCTGTTTTATTGTTGTAGTTTTGCATCTTATTATTATAGTATTAACAGAAATAAAATGATCTTTTTAAAGTCATGTTCTTAGTGAAGTCTTACAATGAGGGTAAATGCACATTATATTTATCCATGAAGTTTTCAAATAACAAAGGTACTTAACCTGAGCTCCAGATTACTTAACATAATGAATTATACAATTAATACAATGAATTAATTTTTAGCAGCTTTAATATATAAAACAAAACAAATACCTCACAACTTACTGTGGTTTAACCTGGCAGGCAGCTAAACACCATACAGCCATTCATTTACTCCCCCACAACTGGATGGAGAAGAGAATTGGAAAAAGGGAAAACTCATGGCTTGAGACAAAGACAGCTTAATAAGACAGAAAAGGAAAGGATAACAACAATAACAACAACAACAAATACAACAATACAAAAAAAAAATGCGGTGCACAATGCAATTGCTCACCACCAGCCAATTGATGCTCAGCCAGTTTCTGAGCAGTGGCCACAAACCAGCCAACCCCAGTTTTATTGTTCAGCACAATGTCATATGTTATGGGATATCCCTTTAGCTGGTTTGGGTTAGCTGCCCTGGCTGTTTCGTCTCATCTTCTTATGCACCCCTAGTCTCCTCACTGGTGGGGCAGTATGAGAAAATGAAAAGTTCTGGACTTAATGGAAGTGCTGCTCAACAACAACTAAAACTTCAGTGTGTTATCAACAGTATTTTTCTCCTAAATCCAAAACATGACATCATACAAGCCACTGTGAAAAAAATCAGGACCCAACTCCATTGGAGATTAACCATTTGTCTGTCAAATAGACAAAAATTATTAAAAGATCTTCTTGGTCATCTGGGCATTTAATCATGAGACTAAGGCAATGGGATCCCAGGCTTCATTAGTTCATAGATCTCATTTAAAGGAAGAGAGTCAGCTCACACCTTCCTGTGAACACAGTTGAGGATCAGATTGTTCTCACCTGAAGGTGTCATTGCAAAGTATTATCTAAATTATGTTATGAACTTGAGCATAAACAAATAAATAAAAATGTGTCGCTGTATAAAGTGAAGAAAGATGTCACTGTGAGTTTTTTCCATTGTAATGTGTACAACATTTGGCATCGATGATTAAATGTAAAGTCTGATTAGTAACTTAGTCTCCGCTGATTGGCACAAAGAACAAGAAGAATGGGTATAGTTAACATTGCTTCATTTTTTTTTTTTTTTTTTTCTTTCATGATTTTCAAAATCTCTACTTCTCTGCCTACTCTTTTTGTGGCTTGTTGATTTGGTGCTTGCACACTTCAAGCTTTCAATTTTGGTCTGGTTTTCTGATCCGGTGTGGTGAATTGCCTTAAGTAGTGATTGTCTCTCTCCCCAAAATGTGGATTGACATTGAGTATGTGTGTGAGAAGAATAGATCTGGGAAAGCTGTGTCTCATCCTAACTGATCAATCACCCATCTGGCAAGGGAATGAAGTCTGTTCTGCTGTGAGTACACGCCTCAGTGGTTTGACTGCTGGCTGCATATACTCTGCTTTCAGCAGTTATTTATCAATATCTAACAGTTGGTCTCCTGTTCCCCAACCATTATTCTTACATTGTTCCACACAAACATTTACAAGCGGCTACCTCACATATTTCCCCTAAAATGACGTTTACTGTGTTTGCTGCACTTTGAATGAAAGGATGGAAGGCAGCATTTCTGGGAACATACAGACAAAAAGAAACATTTTTTGCAAATTAAAATGTATTACAAAAAGATTTGTAATATTTACTGTTTATATCTTCATACATTTTTTTTTTAACTCTAAGTCAAACTTTACTTCATTGATTTTTAACAAGAAGAAAATATAAACCTCTTTATTGTACAGAGAACATTCACTTCTATATAGAATCTCATTAATCTTGAATATCTTTATTACCTTTTTTCCTTAGCAGATTTCTTATTCTCAGCCTTGAGTCATGTGTTAAGAGCTTAGCTATGCTGTTGGCGAGAAAAAAGAATCCCACTTACCTGAATTGTATAGTACCTATACTGTATTGTAGAGGTTGTCCTTAAACACGATAACCTTTCCCAGGTTTACACATATTAGTCACTGAACTCCACCTTTCTTTATTCAGAGGCAGGCAAGAAGGATGATCAACAGAATGAGACTGTTTCCACATCTGAGAAAAGCTGGAAAAAAATTCAACTTCCTCTTTCCATGTAAAAACAAGGGACATCAAATAAAGGTAGCAAGAATTAGTAAATTTTCTTGCCCAAGGACATTGTGTGTGAAAAGATTGAGGTGTCCAAGAGGAGAATGAATAAGCACTTACTTTATTATTTAGTTAGTTCCAGGTTACTGCAGAGAAACTCCCAATGGGCTCCAATTTCTACATGTCTACAGCTGCACAGCCTGTTTTAGCCATGATTTGAAAAACATGGTATGAGACTTAAAATAAATATTAACGATTTTAGCACTATGTCTGGAGGGCAATTCTTGAATAAAATGAGTAGAACACTAAAAGTGATCAGTTGTCTAATATTCCTAATATACTGTTCAGTTTGTTAAAAGTTTTTCAGACTGATTATATTTTGAATAATTTTTGTTTAGGAGTGTAATAAGTCAGGAAAAAACAATGAATTGTCTTTTTATCTACTTGCATCTGTGTGAGAGTAGGCAACCAAGAAGCTTTTTTTTTCTTTTTTCATTTCCTTTTGGAAATCTGCTGTCATTCCCTTCTAAGCTTGTTTAGCATGATTCTATTACAGTTTTTGTAAAGAAATTCTTCTCTTTACTTCTTATTGTGGCAGAAGTTATTTTCTTCTTTATTTGACAAGAATTGTCTTTAGAAGTGAATATCTAGAACTGGTCAGTATAGATGTTCTTAAATCATAAGTAGGGATAAGATGATAAATGTTTGTATACGAAATGAAAACTTTGAAGCTTTGTTTTGCAGCGATACCCTGTAATGACACACAGGTTAAAGAGAAAACCCTAGACCCAGCTAGGTCTTTGTAGACCTGCTTTTTCTCATGTAAGAATTGATTTTTTCTTCAAGTTATGTAAGAGAAAGGTTATTTTCCCAGAAATAAAAAACTGTTGTCACATTAACATGAAGCTTCAGTTTTTGGTCTCTGAAGCACCAAAGTGCATCATAACTTAGGAATTTTAACAATACAAGAACCACAGTTATAACTCTGTTCAGTGTTTGGGGTAAAGATTTTACAGGTTTTATGCCATCTGTGTGGTTATGTATTTGGGAGATGAGCCAAAACTAATTTTATCTATAAGAACTTAAAAGTTGAGTTATTACTACAACACTCGAATGCTTTCTGTGTAAAATCAGTAACAATCACTCTTGTCTAAGTAGATTTTTTGGGAATCTGATACATTTTTATTAAGATAAAAAGTCATCAGAACCAAAGGCTGTAATTTCTATCTTTTCACATATTTCTATTACATATTTCTATCAATTATTTTCTTATTTTCTTGTTTTCTTATTTTCTTTATTTTGCTTATTTTCTTTTCATTTTTGGAATGGTTACCTGGATGGTAGAGATCAACATGAGTGTTGATTTGATTATACAAACTTTATTTTTTATTTTATTATTATTGTTATTATTTTGTTATATTGTTATATATTGTTATTATTGTTATTATTTTTAGATTTGTGTCTTTTTCTTTCTTTCTTCCAAACTGGCTAGCTGGGTAGGGAGGGAAATAGAAAATGATTTGGCTGTATTCTAATTTATTTAAAATGCATAGTTAATATATTCTCTAAATGCAATGTTTAGTATATCTGGCAAGGAGCCAGAAACAAAACAGTACCTATGCTGTTAATCAAGCTCATATGTGAGCTGTCCAAAGAGGGTATTGGCTTTACTTAACTTCACTAGATAAATATTATACACTGTACAGTTAGTTCCTTGTAGCCATGAGCCCTATATTTCCCTGCAAATAAAATTCAAACTTTTAAATTTAGAAAGTAAATTCGAAGAGTAGTAGTAATTTCCAAATTACTCTCTCCAACTCCTTCCCATTTTGGTTTTGTTTGTTTTTCTTGAAAACTCACTAGAGAACACTTTGTGTTCTCGTACAGATAATGGAGATCAAACTTCTTTTTTATTTTGTTCGTTGTGTTTATTATTTCTTTGTGTAACACATTTAAGCAAAAGCTTTTGTTTATTCTATTTCCTGTATTCTCCCCAGGAAATATAACTTTTTTTTCAAATGTGGTTTATGGGAAGTGTGGCTGTTTTAATTTGTTGGATCAGATCACCATAGCCTAATAAAATTGTGTAAAATAATTTTAGCTAAGATGTCAATACTGGCATGTTGCAGTTTATTCATTTTGTAGATTCTATTTGCATTGATGATATGTATTATTTGTAATTGTCCTGCACCTTGTAAAACAGCCATTGTAAAAATCTGAGCTAAGGCAGCTGTTTGCACTGCATTACACTGAACATACAAAACACACAACAAGCGCATGCAAACTCTTGACCTTCAGATGTTTACATGGAGCCTAATAGCTGACCTTGTTTTCCCCCATGACCTCTTCCACGCACTTCCCGACTGCAGAACCTCCATAGCCCTTGCAGTGTCCTAGCAGTGATCGATCTGTATGCAGTAACCCCTGTCTTTGTAGTTTTGGTGCACCTGTGACAGACTACAATAAGACAAATTTTGCCCTACACTTTACTAATGCAGGGAGAAGAAGTTGGCAATGAAGATGACTCTGCAAACACTAACAAATTTGGTAAAAACAAAACACGAAAAAAAAGGGCAAAGTGAAACTACTGCATAGTGAGTGTAACTAGGGCATAACAAGTAAATCATTAACAAATTGCACTGGATCGTTCCCCACAACATTCTCCTCAAGAAACTGGCTGCTCGGGGCTTGGACTGGCGTACGCTTCGCTGGGTTAGAAACTGGCTGGATAGCCGGGCCCAGAGAGTTGTGGTGAATGGAGTCAAATCTGGTTGGAGGCTGGTCACAAGTGGTGTCCCCCAGGGCTCGGTACTGGGGCCGGTCCTCTTTAATATCTTTATCGATGATCTGGATGAGGGCGTCCAGTGCACCCTCAGTAAGTTTGCAGATGACACCAAGCTAAGTGCGTGTGTCGATCTGCTCGAGGGCAGGAAGGCTCTGCAGGAGGATCTGGATAGGCTGGAGCGATGGGCTGAGGTCAACTGTATGAAGTTCAACAAGGCCAAGTGCCGGGTCCTGCACCTGGGGCACAACAACCCCAAGCAGAGCTACAGGCTGGGAGATGAGTGGCTGGAAAGCTGCCTGGCCGAGAAGGACCTGGGAGTATTGGTTGATAGTGGGCTGAATATGAGCCAGCAGTGTGCTCAGGTGGCCAAGAAGGCCAACAGCATCCTGGCCTGTATAAGAAGCAGTGTGGCCAGCAGGTCTAGGGAGGTGATTGTCCCCCTGTACTCGGCTCTGGTGAGGCCACACCTCGAGTACTGTGTTCAGTTTTGGGCCCCTCACTACAGGAAGGACATGGACGTGCTCGAGCGAGTCCAGAGAAGGGCGACCAAGCTGGTGAGGGGTCTGGAGAACAAGTCTTATGAGGAGCGGTTGAGGGAGCTGGGCTTGTTCAGCCTGGAGAAGAGGAGGCTCAGGGGCGACCTTATCGCTCTCTACAGTTACCTTAAAGGAAGCTGTAGTGAGGTGGGGGTTGGTCTGTTCTCCCACGTGCCTGGTGACAGGACGAGGGGGAATGGGCGAAAGTTGCGACAGGGGAGTTTTAGGTTGGATGTTAGGAAGTACTTCTTTACCGAAAGGGTTATTAAGCATTGGAACGGGCTGCCCAGGGAGGTGGTGGAGTCGCCATCCCTGGAGGTCTTTAAAAGACGTTTAGATGTAGAGCTTAGTGATATGGTTTAGTGGAGTACTTAGTGTTAGGTCGGAGGTTGGACTCGATGATCTTGAGGTCTCTTCCAACCTAGAAATCTGTGTCTGTGTCTGTGTCTGTGTCTGTGTCTGTGAGATTTGTGGTATAATGAGTTATTTTTCTTCAATAAACAACAACACATAAGCAGGTTATAATTCTAGAATATGTTACTTCTTCCAGTGAAAATATTGTATTAATATTGCATTGTTATTCATTCTTGTATTCTGATCCTATTATTTTCTTCTCCTACTAAGGCACAGTATCTCACAGGAGAGAGTTATTTGGGGCTGTCTGTTAAACATGCCATGCAACTAACCCAGATCTGAGGAGCTAATTATGTTATGTCTAGTGTTATTAAATAATTATGGTTCCTGAAATGGGGTCACAGGACAACCCTGTAGTACAACATTCACAGTTCATACAGAGGGTTAGCTCAAAAAAACAAATAAACAAACAACAAAACAAAACAAAACAAAACAAAACAAACAAACAAAACTGAGTACTTGTAGTCTTGAACCCATTTACTGCTGCTGTCCATGAGTACATTCATACTTGCCTTTGCAGCTTCTAGAATGTCACTGCATACTGGATTTGCAGCCATTAATCTCAATATGGTCTGGAAAAGAGAGAGCCTCTGATCTTTATTAAACATTTTCTGGGTTCCCAACTGTCAGCTTGGTCATGCACAGAGAAAGAATCTGAGACAAATTTTGTGTGGAAAGTAGGGTATGACATCCAGGCAGATTTAGCTATGCACATTGAATAGTCAGTAAATGAGCTGGTGGAAAACTAGTAATTCTTGCTTAATAGGTCTTCAAAGAAAGGACTGTAGCTACAGTTCCTAGTATGTATGTCACTAAAACACCTGTCTTTGCAAGACTTACATAGAGAGGATGAGCTGCAGCAGATCAAGAGGCTGTTTGAAATGCTGATATTTTTATAACATTTGTCCTATAAAACACCTCCTGAGTGTTTGTAGTTTCTTGAAATCTACTAGAAAACTTCCTTCTGACAGAATTACACACCCCTAAGATGTGTAGTGTGATTATATATATTTATAATATATATATTTAATACCAACATTGTAATATGTCTAATGAAATACTTCACATGTATAGAACAAACTGCATGAAATAAACTCCCTGTTTGTATCAAATATTTAAAAATTTTATATATTATAATTGTATGCAAGGATATTATTAAGATAGTATACTGCAAAAGAGAATGGTCATACCATATGATGCACAACACTACTGCCACGAAATCTTCAGTTTTGACAATAGGAAATACAAATTGCAATGAAGTATTCAGAAAAACACTTAAATATGTTCCTATCACACAATCTCAAATAGAGACATTTTTCTTGAGCTGTAGCCTAAAATTTTCTAGCACTTTTTGCAGACTTCTGAAGTTCACAGCTGTTGTGGTTTAGCCCGGCTGGCAGCCAAACACCACACAGCCGTTCGCTCACCCTCCCCCCTCCCTCTCCGGGATGGGGGAGAGAAACGGGAAAGTGAAGCCTGTGAGTTGAGATAAGGACAGTTTATTAAGACAGGAAAAATAATAACAATAATAATAATAATAATAATAATAATAGTAATAATGTGTACAAAGTGATGCACAATGCAATTGCTCACCACCCGTTGACCGATGCCCAGCCTATCCCCGAGCAGCCCGCCCCCCCACCCCAGCTAGCCACCCCTATATATTGTTCAGCATGACGTCAGATGGTATGGAATACCCCTTTGGCCAGTTTGGGTCAGCTGTCCTGGGTCTATCCCCTCCCAGCTCCTGCTGCACCCCCAGCCTGCTCGCTAGCAGGACAGAGCGAGAAGCTGAAAAGTCCTTGGCTTGGTGTAAGCATTGCTCTACAACAATTAAAACATCAGCATGTTATCAGCGCTCTTCTCATCCTAATCCAAAACATAACACCCTGCCAGCTACTAGGAGGAAAATTAACTCTGTCCTACCTGAAACCAGGACAACAGCTTATTGTCACCAGCAGAATATGTGAACACTTGGACCAAGAATTTCCCATAGGAAAGTTTCTGAACCTTTATTTGAACCCTATGTTTGCCCTGTTTCTGTTTCAGTATTAGAATCATTATTTATTGTACTGGTACTGGATGGAGTTACTTTTCTTCATAACAGCCCTTGTGCTGCTGTGTTTTGGATCTGTGACTAAAACCATTGATGGCTGTTTCTGAGCAGGGCCTGCACAGCCTCTATTGTCTCAGTTTACTGTCTACCAGCAAGTAAACTGGGGGTGGGCAAGAGACTAGAAGGGGACACAGCCAGGGCAACCAACTAAAGGGACATTACTACAAAATAGAGAGATGGGAGGTTTAAGCAGGGTAACCATGTCTTCTTTGGGAACTGTCTGGGAATCAGACTAATTATGGGAGGCAGTGAGTGATTGCTTTTGCATCCTTCCTTCCTTCCTTCCTTCCTTCCTTCCTTCCCTCCTTCCTTCCTTCCTTCCTTCCTTCCTTCCTTCCTCCCTTCCTTCTTTCCATCCTTCCTTCCTTCCTTCCTTCCATCCTTCCTTCCTTCCTTCCTTTCTTCCTTCCTTCCTTCCTTCCTCTTTTTTTTTTTTTTTCTTTCTTCCACATATATCTCCCTGGCTTATTAAACTCTATTTATCTCAGCCAATGAATTTTCTCACTTTTACGCTTCTTTTCCTTTGCCCCTATCCCACTCTGGTGGTGGTGGAGAAGTGAGTGAGCAGGTGTGTGTTGTGTAGTTGCCTTCTAAATTTAGCCCAATACATTTACCAAGAACCAAAGACATAATTCGGTCATAGAATCATAGAATCATTTAGTTTGGAAAAGACCTCCCAGATCATAAAGTCTAACTGTTAACCTAGCACTGTGAAGTCTACTGCTCAGCCCTAAACACCACATTGACATGTCATGTGAATACCTCCAGGGATGGCGTCTCAACTACTTCCTTGGGCAGCCTGTTCCAATGCATCACAAGTCTTTCAGTGAAGAAATTTTTCCTAACGTTCATCCTAAACCTCCCCTGGCACAATTTGAGGCCATTTCCTCTTGTCCTGTTGCTAATTACTTGGGAGAATAGACTGATCCCTATCCCACTACAACCTCCTTTGAGGTAGTCTGATCAGAAGTAGACAGACTTCACAACCAGTGAGCACTACTATATACATCTTATGATAAATATAGAAAATCATAAATAACATTGTCCCTCCCTCCTCCAAACAAACAAACAAAGAAATAAAGCCAACAAACCCAACCCTCTGGTAAGAAATTCCTATACATGTCAAATGTATACTTAATGAATTTGTTTGTCTTTTTACAAGCTGTGCTGGCCCAAGAGAAATAGCAATATCTTTTTGCAAGCCTACTGTTTCCCCAAGGATTCTATATGTAGATATGTGAAATTTTGCTGGTGTTTCATCTAAGTTAAATTACATAACAGTTTGAACACTTGTCATCAAAGACTGAAGACAAAGCTGTCTTGAAGACAAATCTGTTGTTAGGATGAGCTCAACAACACATAAGATGCATTCAGATTCTGGTCCTACTTTCTCGTGGCTCTGTATAATGTAATTTTAATGTGAGGGAGCAGGTAATGGTTGATATACAGGGATATGAATGCTTTTGAGACATTTATGATGGGTAAATGCCTGACCTAATAAATGATGTGAAATTGAAAAACACAGTCTGTTTAGATGAGTTATAGTTAATCATATGGGAGAAAATATTTCTCCCCTTTGTTCATATTCATTTATTCTGATTCCTTTACTATTTCACAACTTGCATTTTGGGTGTAATTAAACTATTACAGTAGTCTGTATGATAAAATTCTTTAAAATATACTTTGAAGGCAGTCTTCTAAGATGTTTCAACCTGCATGTTCTTTCGTATTAAAATAATGTTGAGTTAAAACAGAAAAATAACAAGGCTTATAATTTTCCCCATTTTACACAGAGTAATAATTCAGGTAAATTAAAACTAATGAACCAAAGAACTAAATTCATAGTATATTTCAGAAAAGTGTCATCATTGTTAATTCTAGAACTCCCAAGTGTCAAATCAAAAGCTTTTATATTTCCTGAGAAGTGTGAAGCTATAGACAATATATAGCTACATCCTCCTTGAAGTAATATAAGCAACAATTTCTTCTGAGAGGAATAAATCATCTTGGAGATGTGGATCACAAACTGTTTTCTTTCTTTACACTATCCTTTGTATGTGATCCTGAACAGAAAGCATAACACTTTGCTGATGTTTTCCTACCCAGCTGTCATGAAGATTTTTACGATGTAACAAAAAGACTAAATCAAACAGTTAGATTGATGTATGTAATTGACCTTTTAGTTTCCTATGTTTTAAATTCAAGCTCTTGTAGCTTCCTCAAGACTTGCCACTCATTTATCCTCTGTTTCTCTGACTAAGATTTATCTATATCTTGCAAGGGAGTGGGAGGAAGAGGGATGATCAAACTACCAGTCCCCATTACCACAAAATAATGGAAAATAGCTTGTGTTTGAAAACAAGACAATCACACAAATGCAGTAGTGTATTATCTTTGTTATTGTATCTTGCATTATAGCCACCATTTTCTCAGAGAACCTTTCAATGTCGCTGCATCTGTGATGAAGATGATTCTCTTCTGGGGAACAATAAGAAGCCCAGCCTTTCCCATGACACTTTGTATGTTCAGAGGTGAACCTGAAACTACTCTTTCCCCTATATTTTCTGTCAGCAAGGCCCAATCTAGTGATTGTATGAATTTCCTATAGGTGAATAATTGTGAATAATTGTACATATAGTGTCTCTCATCTGGGTAAGAGATGATTAGACTATGCAGTATCCCCGCTAAGATTTTCCTATTTTCCTGCTAAAACTCTTCATTTTTGAAAAGAAAATAAATTGTTTGTGGAAGAGGAGGGGTGGGGTGGGGGGTGGGGGGTGCAGGGCGAGGAGGGGAGACATACTGAAAGTAGTCTGCAGATTGACCGTTTGAGTTGAGAGGTCAGTAGAAGCTAACTGTACTCAATCAAGTGAAACTTTTTCATCATCTAAACAAAAAAGCACCAAAAGAGTAGAAGTGCTTCTCCACAGAATACGAAAAGCCAGATGACTAAAATCCTCTCCTACTATATAGGGGGCTTTAATTTCTATTCTTGCTCAAAGTCATCATGAAAAACTATTCTGAAAACTATTTCCCCAATTTCAAATGAAGCTCCTAATTTCTGGGTCACCACTACATATTCCTTTCTATAACATTTTCTAGGAAAGAGCTATTCTTTTACATGATTAATTCCAGGATAAAATTTGCAGTTGGCAGCTTGAATGAACTGAAGCCTCGCTCCAGGATACCACTAAACATGTAAGTATATTTAGGGCTATGAGTAAAGTCTTAGAGAATTCTCTGTTGACTGTTTAGCCCTATCCCTAGGAGCAAAGACACCCTGTTTTAACACCTGTTACCTTTCTGTCCTCCATGGTCTACAGCTTCCGAGCACCCTGCTGTCAGCAAAACTGCTGTCAGCTTTGGTACTGAATTGCATGAGGGCTAGCCCCAGGAAACATTTTCATTGCCTGAAATATGTGATACAGAGTTTCACTTCGGGCATTCAGCCACCAGAGTCGAGATTGAAGGTTCAGCTCAGGGATTTAGGCTGCAAGTGTGTAGCACTTTCCCTCTTATCAGTTTTTTTTTTTTCCCCCTGCCCCCCCCCCCGCCCCGGGAGGAATTACGTTTTCAGCCTGTCTCCAGTTGTATGTCACAGCCAGAAGTGATGAAACACAACTCAGTCTTAGTTTCCTGTTTGTCCATTTTTGGGATAAGCAGTTTAGACATGTGACCCCACATAGAAGTTTGGCACTTTTGTATAGCTGTGACTCATGCCTACATATGTGTTAGGTTTTCTTTCTTCTCTGGACATACGGGTGGGGACACCTGGTATCTCTGCTCCAGTCTTGTGCTTCTGTACAAAATGTACATCCAGCTCATATAAAGGCTGATCTTGACATATGAAGAAATAGGACTATACATATCCCAAAGTATTTCATATCAAGCAGAGAAGTAAATCCAGATAACTGCAGCATTATTGAGCAGTTGAATATGGTGTAGTAGTTTACCAGATTGCATGCCTGAAATTCTCTTTCAAGTACTCAGGCTCTTGCTTCAGGTATTGGTCTCTATTTCTTTGTGGTTTCTGTCCAAAATGATCATCGTGCTTTACAAGCATATTTATTATGTAGGTAAAAAAGGCTAAAATATCCACATAAAGGCTAGAAAAATGTTCAAAAAATGTCGTCGCACATGTTTTATATTTTCTAGAATTATATAAATTATTTTAATTTCATAGGATGAAATTTCTTTGTTGTTGTTAGTCTAATGTACATCTTTTATTTACTTTATTTTATTATTTTATTTTATTTTATTTATTTTATTTTATTATTTTATTTTATTTTATTTTATTTTATTTTATTTATTTTATCTTATTTTACTTTATTTTACTTTATTTTATTTTACTTTACTTTACTTTACTTTTAATTTCCTTTTCAAGCTTAAATTGACTTGTTGTTTCTGGTTTGCACATGAGAAAACAAAAACTTCAATTACAAATACTTACTGATATATAAAACTGTAAGCTTAGTAGCAGTAGTAGCAGTATCAAACACAGCTGTCATGTTTCCAAGTTAAACAAATTTACACTGTATTGCATAATTGATGTCAAAAACATTAAAGCTATTCCAGTTTGTCAGAATTTATTTAAACTAAATCTATTGGAATATTATAACATTATTATAGCACTGTAACATCATTATAACACAGTAATGTTATTAAACTATTGTGACACATTGTGTAATTTAAATATGTGGTTGTATCTTTTCAAGAAATAGAAATATAACTTTTATTATTATATTATTATTTTATTTATTGAATATAAACAAATGATCTTTTATTTGTCTTGTGAAAGCTGTGAATACTTACCTCTAAAGTTTTCAATAATTGTTAGCTAGATTATTTTTGCATAATATTTTCCTTTGGTATCAAAGAGTACTTAGGAGAAAGCATTTAACAGTAAAGAAAGTATCTGTAGTCTTAGCAGACACTGCTGGGAAATTAAAATCTACACAGACCTCTCAGTGGGTCACTGTATTTCCAACATTGACTGGGTCAGATGTGACTGTCAGTCTATATAGCTGTTTTGATTCTGGTGGGGCTACAGCTACTAGAAATCAAGTTTTAAACTTTAAAGTATAACTTTTTGACATCAATCCTGATGACCTAGTAATGCTAAAATTCTAGCCAGTTATAAATCAGTTGTCGTTGCAACTGAGTGATAACAGAGTATACTGGGTCTGGCTGGGATGTTAACTTTCCCTGCAGCAGCCCATACAGTGCTGTGCTCTGCACTTGTAGCTAGAACAGCAGTGGTATCACAGCAGTGTTGCGGTTGCTGCTGAGAAATACAGGCACAGCATCAGGACTCCCTCCAGCCCCCCAGAGCCAGCAGGCTGGGGGTGGGCAAAAAGTGAGAAAGGAACATCACCAGGGCAGCTGACCTAAACCAACCAAAGGGATATTCCATACCATATGATGCAATAAAATGTGAAAAAAGGAAGAAGAGGGGAGGGGTGGGCTCTTGTTGCGAAAATATCTGTCCTCCCGAACAACGGCCATGTGCGTTGAGGCCCTGATTCAAGGATGTGGTCAAGCATTGTTCATTTGTGGGAAGTAGAGAATTCCTCTGCATTTCCACACAGCCTTTACTTTTTTTTTTTTTCCCTCCCTTTTCCCCTTTCCTTTTTTTCCCTTTAGTTAAATTGTTTAATTAATAATATTTTTTCCTTAATAATTATTTTTCCTTTAATTAAATTACCCTTATCTCAACACATGAGTTTTCTTTCCTTTGCTTCTTCCCCTCCTCTTCTGAGGAGGGGAAGTCAGAGAGTGGTTGTGCTGGAGTTCAGCAGCCTAGCAAGGTAAAACCACCACAAAGTGGGGAAGAAAGCTTACTAATACCTCATACTTACAAAGATAACAACATGTATTAAAACACATTTTTATTTGTATTTTCCTGTGGATTTTTTTTCTTTATTTATTTTATTTTTTTCTTTTTAATATTTGTCTAGGTTTAAACTATGAGCTTAGAGTTGCACTGCTAGATCACTGCTTGAGTGATCCTACAGCCATTTATTTATATTGATTGTTAACCTATATCTCTTCCTCACTGTAAGGACAGGAATAGAATACAAATCATATGTCAGAATATTGAAAATATCACAGCAGTATATTGCACTATTAGTATATATTTGTAAAATATATGTTGTACCATAATTGTTGATATCTTATTTTTATAACTGGCACAATATGAATTTTATTTCATTGGTTAACGAAAATCAGAATAACTGAAAATTTGGTGGAAGAACTAATTTGCCACCTGTCCAGGCTTCCAATCTGTGACTCTTGAAGGTTTTCTAATGTCACAATATGTTTCAATATTTAAGAATAACAGAAAATCTATGGCAAACCTGAAACTGAATGGCAGTAACATTGAAAAAAGACATTCTGAAATTATCACCTCTGAATGATTATTTCTACTTAGCTGAAATTATCTTTTCTTTAAAAATTAGGCTGTTACTCTATTATTTTCAGAATTGGGCTCCATCTTTTCAATATAAACTATAAAATCTGTTGATGTTATCTCTCTTTTGATCTTGAAAATTCATGATCAAAAAGGCCAGAGTCCTTTTTAATGTTTTATGTTCCTTCAACTTTTTCAATTTATTTATTTATTTATTTTTATGTACTGTAAAGCGGTTGATATATCTCATTTAATTCTGTTGAAACTCAGCCAAAGGTCAGTCTGTGAAGGAGTGATACAGGATTAATGTGTCACTAATTGCTCATCACTAGCTGACATGAGACATAGGTGGAGTGACAGGGTGCTTGGCAGATGAGCTTCCAGCTAAAAAAGCTTTTGACTAAAAAGGATTAAGGTTTGAGTTAAGCCACCGACTGCCAGCGTGAGAATAAATAAGAAAATGCACTTTATGTGAATTTGCAAACCCTTTTCTCCCAAATCCAAATTTATTTTTATGAGTTCAAGTTGTCAATTTTAGTTCTGATTAAAAAAAAAAAGTTAACCCTTTTGAAAAAGGGATTTTTCTGTGGTTGCATGTTTGAAGGCAATTGTCTATTACCCCACACAATAAAAAGGGAATTCTTGATCTTCCTTGGCTCCCACTAGTAATTAGCCTGTCATCATAGGACCAAAACTGTGTGTGAAAATGTTCAAAAGACTTCTTTTTATTTAAAAAAAAAAAAAAGACATTGTAAGAGAGAATTTGCACCACTGTGATTTCATTATACAACTTCTATGAGGGCAAAAGAGCTGTTCAGCCACTTTTTCTGTTTGTTGCCAAACATACAAAAATGTCGCTGGGCTAGAACAAGTTACTCCATGGATCTCAACGTAACCATCCTTTTCTGTAAATGTTACTATAGGTGAAACATAAAACTATCGGACAGTAAGGATATAGACATTGAAGTGTAAGGCAACAGAAACCCATGCGTGAAAATATTGTTAAAGGCCAAAAGCGATAAATTGGGATATATATTTCTTATGCCCTTCATTTGGGAAAATCTAAAATATGACAGTTGATATTCTTGTAATTTTAATAATAAAAAAATCATTTAAAAATCGGTTGATATTCTCATAATCATGAAAAATAAGACAGAGACATTTAATATTCAGGACCATTAACAAGACATGAACTAATTAATCATCGCAACTCAAACAGTTCCTCAACCTTAACTTAGATTACAAGTACCAGCCTATTCTGTTATGGTATAGTTCACAGAGAATGGAGTGATTTTTTATCACATATAAATTTCTAAAATCTCCAAAATTGTAACAAAGTGATATTTTTAACAAATATCTGTAACTATGTTATTTGAGATTTAAAAAAAAATTGCCAACAACTTAAATAAAAGTTATTGTAAAGATAAGAATCTATTTGAAACAATGCAATGCTGCATCATTCCAAATCACTTTAATTTATAGGCATGTGACTGACCACAGAAATGGTGTAAGGGAGCTTGGCATTTAGATTAACATGGAGAAAAAAGTAGTTTTTATTATAGAATACATAAATTTAGAAAAAAAAATCACACTTTTAGGCTCAGAGATTCTACATATGTGTGTAATTTTGCTGAAAACACAGGTCTTATATATTCATTATGGTAGAAATGAAAGACCTAGATTTTTTTAAAGTAATTTTTAACTGACCATGTACACAGAAGGTAGTTGTGAAGCTGCAAATTCCATTATTTTATCTTACAATTATTGACAATTTATATTCTAAAATGAAGAGGATGCTGAGTCTCACATAATTAAATATATGGGTACATAATTAAAAATGGAGTGTCTAATACTAACATTATAACATGACCATTAGGGTTGTTCGTTATTTACTACTGGTATATTTTACACTAGATCTTCCTTACTGTATCAGAAACAATATATTTCATATATAGAAAAGAGAACAGGTGAATTGAGTTACTGTTGATAAAAAGATAAACTTGCATAATGGAGATTTGGTACACAGGCCAACAGCAGAAGGTTTTAAACTTTAAAAAACACTGTGAAAAAGATGAAAATGGGAGGCTGAAGAAGCAAAAGTAAGTTAAGAGGAGTTTAGACGAAGGGTAGGAAGAAAATATTTCAAGGAGCAAAGAAAGTGAGAGGGACTTTCAATAGTGAGAATGGGTTCCTGAACATGATGTTGAATGCGAGAAGAAATGAATGGAGACATTCAGACACCACAAATTCTTACAGACCCAAATAGAAGAAGTGGTCTAGGAATAACATTTAGTATAAGGTGAGGAGGTGGAAGACAAAAGAGTCAGGGCAAAACTGAAGGTATTTAAAATGAAATATTAGGTATTGTATTAAGCAAACTCTTTCTATAAACTTAATAGCCACTGACTGACTTTCTACACAGAATCAGAACACACAGTGTGGCCAGTGCCAAGGTTTCCAGAACTATTATTAGCTTACAAAATTGCAGCAGACAAGTATCACTACATGACCAAGTGACTTTGTGAGATAACATTCAGAAAGATGAAAACCAGTGGCCACAACACTTATGCATTAATCTTAGAGATTTATTTCTACCCTCATTTACACTATTCACAGGGTAACCCCAAATTTGTTCAATGTGCTAAGGGACTCTTTCAAGTTTTTATGCCAAAAATGAGCTAAATCTTTTCTGGTCAAAATGTAAAAGATACATTTAAGAAAAGGTCTGTAAGTGAAAAAGTTAGAGAAAACAACAACAACAAAAAAAGATCTCAAGAGTACAAAAAAATACTTTTGAATTAGACTGTAAAAGTGCATTGGTTGAATTGTTTAATCTAAGGACATTTGTCAATAAGGTGTCTTCATGCCACAGAGACTGAGTATTTCATAATCCACCATCGTTCAAGAGACATCCACCAATTTAGTTTCATGACGTGTTTTCCAAGAGTTTAAAAAAAGTTAATATAAATCAAGATAAATCAGTATGCATGGGATGCTGTGGACATACAAGTGAGACTCTCAAGAAGTTAGCTTAGAATGCTGGGAGATATGTACAAAGACAGTAGCTAGTTGAATTTTTCTCTGACAGTGAACTATCTGATGAATCTAACCTGTTTATTTTTATTTATTTATTTTTTTAAATTGTTCATGGATAGTCTTTTTAATGAATGCATTCATTATGTGTACTTCTTTGAAAAATATTTTCAAACATTTTCTAGACAATGAACAGAGTACGAACTCTCACCTTTGACATTTCTGCTACTTATTATCCTTTGTGTTTAAGTGGCCAGGGAAGTCATGTGATGTTTTCTTTTCCCATCCTCACCAGGATGAAAAAATATTTTAAACAAGAGACTAACATTTACTGAGTGGCAGGTATTTTTTCTCCCCACATACCATTTTCTTGGAAATGGTGAAAGTAATTAGGTACACATAGTCAACAAATACAATCATTTAGGGAAAAAAAAAAAAAGTTCTGCAACATTTTAAACCTTATTCTTAAAAAGAAGTATAGAGAATTTTGAGTGATTGAAATCAAAACTGATTTGTCAGGACTGAATTGTTTCACAGAAATGGTATTGCTGAGCTGTGTCAGATTAGACAGGTAGAGTCTTTATGAGAGGCATGCAGTCCAGAAGAAGAAGTTATGAACTGGACATTCATCTCTCCATTTGGGCTCTGAGAATCTGGGTGTCCAACACCTCAATTGTAGGTTTCCAGGAAAAATATTGCACATTTTTAATTGCTTCAGTTAAGTCAGTATTATATATATATATATATATATATATATATATATATTATATATATACACACACATATAATACATATATATGTGTGTGTATATATATATAATATATATATATATATATATATACACACAAAAATATATAGTTATTATCAGAATATCCCCTTCCAGCTCAGGATATTCTATGATTCTATGATTCTAATATCCAGGTTTACTGTGCTTGTGTATATATATATATATATGTGTATGTATATAATATAATAAATATATATACAATGATATATATATTTTATGACACTTAAGGAGTCAATGGAGAGAGATGTAATGATAAGTCCAAAGAATCAATAAGATATCTTCCATCGTGGAAGACTAAAGAAAAGTTGAATAAGGTGAAAGTGAACAGGCAAAAATATGGGGCATAGGTGGGAAGCAAAGGGGGAACACCGTAGAATCAGATAGACAGGTGAAAGAACAGGAAAACAATGAATAAACATATAGAAAGACAGCAATAATCAATATTGCTGCTAATGCTATGACAAGTAATAAGGTAGACATCAATATGGGAGCTAAAATACAAACTTGCAGATAGCCAAAAATGCAGCAGTCAATATGGGAGGTACAATAAATTAATACAAGTAATAACACAGAAATCAATAAGACAGAAAAGGGAGGTAATTTGACAAGTGAGATGCACTAGGCAGCATGTCAAATGAAAGCCAATGAAAGTTGTCCTTTTTGAGCTTAACATGTTTTTATTACTTGCCTCATTTGCAGCAGGCAAAACCTAATCCTAAATAGAGTTTTGTACCTTCAAGATAACTACTTATATGGAATAGACACAGAGCAGTCCTGCGAATTGATAAGGCAGGAATTATAGTATGAGAACCACAGGAAGAATAGATATCTTCAAAGGCTATTGTCCAGCACCTTATCAAAGCTGTTTCTTTACTAAGATATTTGATTAAATACAAGGTTAGTCAGTAAAAGCAATAAAAGTAGTAGTGAAAGGCCCAAGGTATTGAATGTGAGCAGGTGAAAGCAGGGACAAATTTAAAGAGAAGTAGATAACATTTATATAAATAAATCTGGAATTTAATTTCATGATTTTCCTTATAGCTATATTGCTGTCTCTGATTATTAGAATGTGAATGTCTCACAAAAGTTTTTAGTTTGCTTGAAATAAAATAACAACATCAAATCTTTGAATTATTAGTCATGCTCTCCGCTGAACAATTCATTGTTCATAGTTTTCATTGAATTTAAAGTACAGGTCCCTTTGAAGCTGCTGTTGTCTGGTAGTAGACCACTTTCATTACTAATAATTACTCCAACTACTATTTAAAGACAATTTAAAAAATGTTATACCCTGTTTGTGTGTATGTGTGCATGTACTTTGTTTGGAAGTTACTTCTCATTGAAGTTGTCTACCAAAACTTGCAAGTCCTACCTCCCAAGGGATTATGTGCTTGTAAATAGTCACAAATGTGGGCACAGGCAGATGGCAGTGCATCCACTTTACCACACCCCCTTTTTAGTCACTTAACTAATCTAAAGATATCTTACAAATTCCCTATTGACATCGCCATAATGTTGTCTTCAGGTTTGTGCAGTGTTTAGTAAAACTTGCTCTATACCTGTAGAAAGTAAAAATAAATAAATAGATAAAAAAATAAAATAAAAATCAAGCACACTGTATGTTCCCCTTGCTTCTCTGCCACAATGAAGTGTGTTTGTTTTATGACATGTATGACAGCAAGCACTGGGTCAATGATATAAAAGATTTTTAAAAATAAAGAGGTTCAGGAATAGAAAAGATGTTTTTAAGAAAATTTATAAAATTCATTTTTTGTTTTCATTTATGTTCACAGGTATACTTTTATATATGTTTCTGCATTTTTTTTTTAGTAAGTTTTGTTATTTATGTGCGTATGTGTAGTTTGGGAATCTTGTAATAAAGTGCAAATGCTGGTTTCATGCTGAAATTACTAACTCCAGCAATGTTTATGTTACATTTCCAGTTACTTTGTAGTAATACATGAGAGAAAACAGAATATGAGATACTCTGTCACTAAATATACTATAACATCTTTCATTCTGTCATGGAAGATATCCTCTTATTCTAGCATTTGAAACCTACATAGGCAGAAAAATACAACACACCGTCTTATACGAAGGACAAAGAAAACAAAATAAATCTCCTCACACATCTTTGACCTCCTTAATTCTCGTGTCCCTCAACTTGAAGTTTTCTTCTTGCAAATGGTATTGCCTTCACATATTTCATAAGTCAAAAGCCAAAGAGTACTAAGGATCCTTATACCATACTCTTTTTATCTAAGTCTTTTCTATTCAACTGTCATAACTGTGTTAGTGATGAATGTTTCTCAGGTGAAAACCTGCCCTGGAGTTGCCAAAGAAATAAATAGACTGTTATAGGGCATTCTTAAAAAGTGTCATCTCTTCCCCGTAGTTAGAGCTGCTAGAGAAATAATATTCTATTATTTACTTTGAGCATTTTACAGGAAACCGTCAGTGAAACTTGAGCAACTGAGCATTTCAGCTTACAGTTTTTCCAAGACTCAAAGGTATGTTATAAAGAAGCCTGATATGCTGCTCCTAATGAGTTTTTGTTGCTAATCTCATTGATCTGTCACACTAAAGCAAATTATGTAAATATAGCTTTTCTATTAACACTTTTAGGCTTACATACTTGACAATAATATGAATGACACTATTTTTATAAGCTAATTTTATTAACTATTTTCAAAGTTTCGCTATTCAAGTAAATTCTGTTCACATTTGTAACATTATTTTCATAACTTTTCTTTGATTTATTAATAATAAGAACTACATCCTTGGAAGAATTAATATAACCATCTGTTTTTGATCTGATTAATATGTGGCAACTGCCATTTGCAAAATGCACAGTTCCTTCATGTTTAACACCCTTGATAACATCTTCAGGAACATTTCCTGCATATTGAGTGCTTCCAGTTAGCTGAATAGACAGCGGTTTTTCTTCAGCTTTACTGATTTATTTCTCTTAGGAAGAAGACCTGATGGTACAAGACAGATGTAGGATAAATGACATCCTGTTTATTGTATACATTAAGTCCTGTTTCCCTACATTCAGGAGAAACAATCTATAAAAGACAGCTCTCTTCTCTTCTCTCTCTCTTTTTTTTTTTTCCCCCTTTTTTTTTTTTTCCCCCAGTGAGAACCCTGCTTAGAGGTTGCTCTGTTTTCTGGCTTCATCCCAGGACTACTGCTCTGCTGATATTCTCCTGTTACTCTTACTTGCATGGACAGCTGAAAAACATTCACTCTGTAACCCCTATATTATTAATAATGAGTTACCAGGGAAACAGGGAAGTGCTGCTGACTGTGTGACTTCCGCCAGCTGCTTGTAGAATGTGTCATACATACCTTCATTCTCATTTGGTGGTCTGTAACAGATCCCCACCAGGATGAACCCACTAAGTAGTCAGGAGCCTAGCTTAAACCTGCAACCACGCTCAGCTGTACGTGGGAGGTGATCAACGCAACTGCAGGGCCAATGCCAGCTCCTATCTTCAGATTTATCAGCATAGAATCATACAGCCATAGAATTATTGAGGTTGGAAAAGAACTTCAGGATTATCTGGTCCAACCATCACCCTACTACCAATGTTACCCACTAAACCATGTCCCAAAGCACCAGGTCCAACCTTTCCTTAAACACCCCCAGGGACAGTAACTCCATCACCTCCCTGGGCAACCCATGCCAGTACCTGATTACTCTTTCTGAGAAGAAATGTCTCCTAATTTCCAACCTAAATCTCCCATGGCACAACTTGAGGCCATTCCCTCTAGTCCTATTGGTAGTTATCTGTGAGAAGAGGCTGACCCCCAGCTCCCCACAACTTCCTTTCAAGGTAGTTGTAGAAAGCAATGAGGTCTCCCCTGAACCTCCTCTTCTCCAGACTAAACAACCCCAGTTCCCTCAGCCGCTCCTCACAGGACTTGTGTTCCAGACCTTTCACCAGCTTTGTAGCCCTTCTCTGGACATGTTCCAGGGCCTCGATGTCTTTCTTATAGTGAGGGATCCAAAGGTGAACACAGGACTCGAGGTGTGGCATCACCAGAGCAGAGTACAAGGGGACAATCACCTCCCTGGTCCTGCTGACTACACTGTTTCTGATACAAGTGGGGATTTTGTCAGCCTTCTTGGCCACCTGGGCACACTGCTGGCTCATGTTCAGGTAAGTATCAATCAGCACCCTCAGGTCCTTTTCCTCGGCACAGCTTTCAAGTCACTCTGCTCCAAGCCTATAGGGTTGCATGGGATTGTTTTGCCCCAAGTGCACTTAACCATGTTGAACCTCATCCCATTGGCGTCTGTTCATCAACCCATCATGTCCAGGTCCCTCTGCAGGGCCCTCCTACCCTCCGGCAGATTGACACTTACTGAGGGTGCCCTCAATTCCCTCATCCAAATCATCAATAAAGATATTAAAGAGATATTAAAGATATTAAAGAGATGAGATATTAAAGATATTAAAGAGATGAGATATTAAAGATATTAAAGAGATATTAAAGATATTAAAGATATGAAAAATAAAAAATATAAAGATAAATGTAAAATTTAAAGAAATTTTAAAAGAAATTTAAATTTTCTTTTTAAAGAAATTTTAAAGGAAATATTTAAAGAAATATAAAAGGAAAAATATAAAGATAAAAATATAAAAAAATAAAGATGTTAAAGCTATAAGAGATATTAAAGATATTAAAGAGAATTAACACCGACCCCTGGGCAACATCACTGGTAACTGGTTGCCAGCTGGATTTCACCATTACTCTCTGAGCTTGGCTGTCCAGCCAGTTTTTAACCCAGCAGAGTGTACCTGTCCAAACCATGGACTGCCAGCTTCTCCAGAAGAATACTGTGGGAGAACGTGTCAAAGGCTTTGCTGAAGTCCAGGTACACTACATCAGTAGCCTTTCCCTCATCCACCAGGTGGGTCACCCGGTCATAGAAGGAGATGAGGTTGGTCAGGCAGGACTTGCGTTTCATGAACCCATGCTGACTGGGCCTGATCCCCCAGCTGTCCTGCATAGGTTGCATGATTGCATTCAAAATGACCTGTTCCATCACCTTTCCTGACACTGAGGTCAGACTGACAAGCCTGTAGAGGACAGGGTCCTCCTTCCGACCCTTCTTATATATGGGCGTCACATTAGCAAGTCTCCAGTCATCTGGGACTTACCCAGATGACCATGACTGCTGATAAATGATGGAAAGCAGCCCAGCAATCACATCTTCCAACTCCCTCAGCACCCTCAGGTGGATTCCATCTGGCCTCATGGACTTGTGACAGTCCAGGTGGAGCAGCAGATCTCTGACTGTTTCCACCCGAATTGTGGGGAGTTTCTTTTACTCCCCATCTCAGACTTCCAGGTTGGGAGGCTGTGTACTCCAAGGGTAAGTGGTCTAGCTAGTAAAGACAGATGTAAAGAAGGCATTAAGAACCTCAGCCTTTTCCTTATACCCACTAGTCATGTTTCCCCATGTGTCCAGTAAAGAATGGAGATTTCCCCTGGCCCTCCTTCTGCTGTTAATGTATTTATAAAAACATTTTTTTCTATCCTTAACCATAGTGGCCAGGTTGAGATTGCAATGGGCTTTAGCCTTCCTGATTCTTTCTCTCCATAGTCTGGCAACTTTCTTGTACTCTCCACAAGTTGCATGTCCCTACTGCCACCAGACATAAACTTTGTTTTTCTCCCAGACACTCAGAAAAAGTTCCCCGTTCATCCATGCTGTTCTTCTTCCCTGACACCTCATCTTATGGCACATGCAGACAGTCTGCTCCTGCACCTTTAAGACTTCCTTCTTGAGGAGCATCCAGCCTCCCTGGACCCCTCTGCCATTCAGGACTGACTCCCAAGGTACCCTCCCTACCAGTGCCCTGAACAGCTCAAAGTCCGCCCTCCGGAAGTCCAAAGCAGCAGTTTTACTGAGCCCCCTCCTGACTTCTCCAAGGATAGAGAACTCTACCATATCATGGTCACTCTGCCCAAGACAACTCACCACATCTTCCACCAGTCCTTCTATGTTCATGAACAGCAGGTCTAGCGGGGCACCCTGTCTCGTAGGTTCAATAACCAGCTGAGTCAGAAAACTGTCTTCCATACACTCCAGGAACCTCCTAGACAGCTTTCTCAGGTCTGTATTGTATTTTCAGCATGTGTCTGGGAAGTTAAAGTCCCCCATGAGAACAGGTGCTGGCGATTGAGCGACTTCTGCCAGCTTCTTATAGAATGCCTCATCCATGGTGGCCTATTAAAGACCCCCTCCAGGATGTCCGCCTTGTTGGTCAGCCCCTTGATCCTTATCCACAGGGACTCTACTTTATCATTCCTAATCCCAAGCTCAATACCATCGAAATACTCTAATATACAGCCACACCACCTCCCCTCCTTAGTTGTCTGTCCCTTCTGAAGAGCTTGTGGCCATCCATTGCAGCACTCCAGTCATGGGAGTGGTCCCACCACATTTCAGTGATGGTGACTAGGTCATAGTTTGCCTGCTACACAATGGCTTCCAGCTCTTCCTGTTTGTTGCCTATGCTACGTGCATTGGTGTAGATGCACTTGAGCTATGCCATTGCCCTCAACACCAACACTGGAACTGCTCCACCAGGCTCATCAGTATCAAGGCTCATTTCCCCCCTGTCCCCTTTCATATCTAGTTTAAAGCCCTCTCAGTGAGCCCTGCCAGCTCCTGGGCTAGAATCTGCTTCCCTCTTTGAGACAGGTGGGACCCTTTGGCAGCCATCAGGCCAGGTATTGAGTAAACCTCCCCATGATCAAAACAAACAAAATTCTTGTGATGGCACCAGACTCTCAGCCATGTATTTACCATCTGGACTTTCCAGGTCCACTCAGTATCCCTCCCCATCACTGAAGGGATAGAGGAAAATACCACCTGTGCACCCACTCCACCCAGTAACTGCCCCAATCCCCTGAAGTCCCTTTTGATAACCTTCAAGGTTCTCTCAGAAATTTCATCACTGCCAGCCTGAATTATCATTAAGGGATAATAATTGGAGGTGCAAACAAGGTCAGGAAGTTTCATAATGTCCCTGACCAGGGTCCCAGGTAGGTAGCACACTTCCCTGTGGAATCTGGTGGTGTGAGGGAGGAAGGAAAAAAGAAGGCCCAGGAACTAGGTATACCTGAAGCCAGAATTAGTGGCAAAATTAGTGTTATCAAATGACAGCCTTAGTTGTGGAGGCAGAGAGGCTTTCATTATTGCTAGTCACAGTATGGTTGTTCTGAGTAGTTAGATTTCCATTTCAAATGGCAGCATTTCACTCCTTGTTGTTTTAAATGGGAAAATGATTGTGTAGTTATGGAAAATTAATTTCAGAGCTATCCTCAGACTACAGACATCATGGATTACTTGGAAAAGGAAAACACATGCAAGCAATACCTTCAGAAGTACATCTGAGGACAAAAAAAAAAGAAGCAAAGCCCATTGAATGGGCTCAAGATAACAAAGAAGGGATTTAAAAAATATCTTAACATGGTGTTATATCTTTTAAATATGAAGTTGGGCCTGGACTTTTAAATAGGATGAGGATAGATGCCTACTGAGAATTTTTTCTGTAAGCTTATCTGTAAATAATCAAGATTCAGTCATAAGGTACTGTTGAAAACCCAGTTAAGAAACTTTACAAATCTTTAGGTATACAAATTACTTTAAAAATCTGGCTCTATGTACATATCCCTCTAAAATCAGACACTAAACTTTAGTATCTCATCTCCCAGTCTGTATATATAAACAGGGTTGCCCCTTTCCAGGTGCAGAATTTGTCACTTCCTCTTGTTAATCTTCATATTGTTGGTGATTGCCCAGCTCTCTAATTCATCAAGATCTCTCTGCAATGTCTATCCACCCTTGACAGTCAACAGCTCCACCCAATTTGGCATTGTCCATGAACTTGCTCAAGAAACCTTAAAGTCTTACATCCAAATCGTTTATGAAAACATTGAAGAGGACTGATCCTAAAACGGAGCCCTGAGGAACCCGAATAGTGACAGGTTGCCATCTCAATGTAACCCCATTTACATGAACACTTTGGGCCTGATCCGTCAGCTAATTATTCACCCATCTTATTATGCTTTTATCTGACTATATTCTGGTCACTTTGTCCAGAAGGATACTGTGAGAAACAGTATTAAAAGCTTTACTGAAATCCAGGAGGTTTACATCAACTGGTTTCCTTTGGTCAACTAGCTGGGTGATCTTTTCGTAGAAGAAAACTAAGTTTGGTAGACATGACCTTCCCCTAGTAAACCCATGTTGGTTCTGAGCAACGATCATGCTGTCCTTTCAGTAAGTCCCCGAATAATCTTCTCCATAATTTTATCAGGCACTGAAGTGAGACCAACAATTCTTTTTCCTGTTTGTCCTCCAAAATTTCTAGTCATATAAACCAGTTTAAACGAAGCTGAAAAAGTTAAGGTAGCAAATTCTTGCAAGTTTCATGAAGTGGCGAGGAGAAAATGAGAGGGAAATGGAATGTTGCTTTGGAGCTACAAGTATCCAAATACATGTTTTGTGCTCACAGAAGGCACACCAGGTACACTAGCACATTCAGATAATGGTCTGTATATGTACCTGCACATATGCATATGCAAAATATATTGTCAAAAAGCCAAGGTAGTATCTCACTCAACCAGACCAAACAAAGAGCTCTGAAATGTAGAAGTATCAATATTTGCACTCATTGTGCTCAAAGCTGAAACACCCTCTTTTGCAGGATACAATGCCTCCCTGTATCATCTGTACAGCGGAATTTTATTTTATTTTTTCTAGAAAAAAAAAATCTTAACAGTAAATAAGTAGAAATTGTGGCACAAGAATATAAGCATGTCAGTCTTCAAGATACACTTTGGTTGTAGATGACAGCTCTAAATGTGCCTTACATGATTGCAGGTCATTAACTGTTCTATCCACACTTTATAAAAGACATATTTTTTCATATTGCTGCAAACACAACAGCAGCAAACCTGCAGTTCCTCATCCTTCATAGGGATGAAAGTTCTATGTTTTGGCAGCAGCAGAGATGTAATGTTACCCGTCATGGCAATATCTTTCTTTTATCCCAGTTTTAAAACCAAGACTTTAATGAGTTACAAGATTTACCTTGAGAGTAAAGGTTAAGTAATTATTATTATTATTATTTTAAGTGAAGTACAAATATAAATAAAATGTTTCACTATCAGTGATTGATAGCTGATATATAAAGTGCCCTGTCAGACATGTGAAGATCTTTAACTTTTTCAGTATTTATTGATGACTATATTGTGAACCATGAACTGAAGCAGTTATAACATTTAGACTTTCTGAATTCTGTTCAAAGACTGATGGGGACTGAAGGGGTTAACATAAAAATAAAATTGGTCCTTGTTTCTATACTTCTCTCACTATGCAGAACCTGTTTTGACAGGTGGGAGCAGCTGACTTGAAAGAGATTTGTGTATGAGAATCTGAGAACGGAATGAACAAGGGACTCTCCACCAGTATGTGGAGAGGTATTAATAATCTATATAGCCCTTCTTTTCATTTCTCTCACCTTTCTCATATATCTTTGCTAGTCCCTCTCTCTCCTTCCATTCCTCCTTTTCTGTTTATATTTTTCATAGTACTTATTCATGCAGTGCCATTTCAGAAATGTCAGTTTTAGACCTTGCTATAGGTGACCTTGACTTTGTTTCTGTCACTGAGCAGTACAGTGAAGCTTCAGTTATATTCTCGGAGTGTTGCTTCTGTATTGTGACATTTATTGAAGTGCTAAATTGGTACAGGTAGGTGCATGCCTGCATTGAGAAGTCTGTTTAAAATTCCTGTAAACACAAAATAATTTGTTTGTTTTGCATAAGCAGTTAACTATTTTACCTCAATAATTATCAGATTATGTGGTTATTGTTAGGGTTTGAATGAAACAATATAGATCATCCTCCAGAAAAAAAAGAGAGGTTACGGTTGGAGATAGGAAGTGTCAAGTGCTCTTATGACTTTATTGTGAGGATTGGCAGGCTGCATTAGCCTCTGAGGGACAACACCTGAAAGTAAAACAAATTACTTTTAATGCAACGAAAAGTATCAAATGCAAAGAAAAAGAGAAGTTTCCTTCTATTATTGGAGAAGGTAGTTACCTGCTCAAAAACAGACTAGATGTAGTGCTATCCTATAAGAAAATCTCCTTACAATAGACGAGAGTTGAAAAATCAGAAAGAATTTTGTCTCTGCTCAGAACAGAAAGAAGGTTTCAAATACACAGAGAACAACTTGGAGGAAGCAGAACAAACTGAATGAAACAAACCTTTTAGTAATAGGACCAAATCTTTTTGTCTTGAACTTCTAATCTTATATTTCATTAAGGCTTCAGAGCAGCAAAAGACATTGGACTAACATATGAGTCTGTGCTACTGGAACATGGTGTATGGTCAGAAATGCTTAATGAGTACAGACAGATGTGGTCTGCTGGTTCCAGATATGTATCTGGGGATTTTGATTTTTGTTACTGGAGGATGCAGACATGGAAGTGTTGAACTTTTAGCAAATATAGTATCTTAGCATAGGTATCAAGTTACTTGTTAGGGAACTCGTTATTAAAGATTTTCTTGAATATTCCTGTTTCAGTTTTGTAGCTTGTTAGTATAATGGTTAATATGATGGTTGCATTGTTAGGCTCTCTCAATATGCTGAATTTTACAGCAACTGTTTAGGTAAAAGTTTAATTTCCTTATGGGATAGCAAAGAAAACAAGTGTTTAACAAGACAGACTGAACTTTCTTTTAGTTTTCTTTCTTCTTGCACTGGTTTTCAGTGTACTGTTGAGATAAACCATTTCTCCTCAACTAATCATGATATAACATTTTTCTTTTAATGATACCCTTTCTTCACACTAGAAAAATATTAAAAAAGGGAAAAGAAAAAGAAAAATGCTTTTCTTTTTTGTTTCTTACAGAAAAGAGAAATACTTTGAAAATAATTAAAGTTAACAAAAAATATCTGACGATCTGAAATATAGATTTTTTTAAAAATCTCCTTTATTTAGGATGCAAACATTACACTCTTACAAATTTTTATTAACAGAGAGGAAGAGAAGCAAAACTGAAAGGAGGCAAACCTAATTTCTAAAGAAAAATAACAGAACAAATCACACCATTAATATCAGAATGAGTACTGTTCTATTTTTCATCAAAAGAAACTGTAGAAAAGGAAGGATTTTGCATATAGAGATCTGAAATGAGACCCAACCACACTATTTGTAATGGGAAACAAACAAATCATATACAATAGAGTATTTTTCTGACTTTTTTTTTTTTTTTTAAGTTTCAATCTAGATCTCTCAATGGGTTTTTGCATCAAATATATTTTAAAACTGAATTTTCTGTTGTAAACTGAGGTTTCCTCTTTCAACCTAAAGGCATTCCTTGTCCAGGACAGCTACAGTTTTGACCAAAATTTGATGTAATAAACACATTTAGCTGTCTTTCTGAAAGGAAGGGCCTATAAGTAAGGTTTGCTCCAGTTATGATCATTACTCTCAGACAAATTCCAGTTCAGAACTGATCTCTTTCTAACTCTGGTAATGAACCGTTTAATATAGTATTTCACTTGTTCTTAGAATATCAAGCATAAAATAGAACTACAAAAGAAAACTTGAACAGAGAAGTTACCGATTTTTGAAAAAGTGATCTAGAAAAGATATTTTTTCTTTATAGCTAGTGTATATTTACATTAGTAAGTAGATACAGATGTCTCCTTATACTTTGCTGATATTCCTTTCCTGTATGAAACAAAAAGGACCAGGTCACAACATTGCTACCGTCTGCCTATACCTACAAGGAAATTCTTTTTTTTGTTTGTGTTAAAGTACTACATTGCTGTCCACAGCTGAAAACTTGGTGTTCCTTTTTGGAATTTATTTTTCTTATTGACATTTTTCTCTTAGTTTCTGATTTTCCTTTCACAATAAGAAAAAGAAGCCACTCTAACTTAGGAAAGAAGTATTAAAAAAATTTTTTCTTTATTTGTGAGAATAACCTGGAGTGCTTTTCAGATAAACAGTCTCATAAACTTCACAATGTCTGGCAAGGCAAGTTCATATGATTTCAGTATAACTTCTAAAGAAATATGGGGTATTATAGATGCTTCCATAGCTTAAGGTACACAAGAAAAAAAAAAAAAAGAGGGTGTTTACTTTCATCTTGGCTTCCAAAAGCAAATGTTGAGTGGACAAATGATACAGTAGACTATCTAGCCAACTTAATGTTGTTTTATTTGTATGAAGACTGAAAAGAACTGCAAACAACAAAAGCTTTGTCAGGAGACAGGTGTCTATCAATCCTGTAGAAATAGATCAAAATGAATGTTTGAATCTGTAAGTTCAAACTGCATGCACCACCTGAAAGGAAAATTAACTTTTTAACTTTTTTTTTTTTTTAACTTTTGCAACATGAAAAGAGAAAATAGTTTTATTTTAAAAGCTAAGGGTCCAGTTTTGGTCACACTGGAGACAAAGAATAGCTATTGTTTCTACACAGTATCTTTAACACATTTATATGCAAAAGGGCAGGACCATGTTTCAAGCACTATACAATCAACCTATGTCATATACATATAATACAAATACCTGGCTCTTGTGGCTCCTTAAAAATGCTACGCTCCGCAGAGTTTTGCCATTGGAAATATCCTGAAATACTGTTATAAATACCCTGAAAGATGCGGATACTACAGATTTAATTCCAGAAAGACAGATTTAATAAGAAACTGGTGTTGTGTTAGGAGACTGGAAATGCTGTCCCTGGTAGTGGGACAGTGTCAGCGCAACTCAGGAAATACATTTGTGGGAGAACAAAACAAAGAAAACAGAAGGGCAAGCAGGGGTGATTTTTTTTTTTTTTTAATCTTCTTTTTTGTTGGCTTCCTTGTGAGAAACATATGGACAGAGCCCTCCCATCTAATTCTGGTTTAGTGTGGGTATCAGTGAGTTCTGTACTTGCTGCAGCTACAAGCCAATTGGGGTTTGCAGCACCCTGCTGCTCCAGGGAAACAGCTGTGAAAGAGGAGGGACATGGATATGCAGAATAACATGCATCTGTCCAGAAAGCTTGGTTAGAGAAGCCTCTGCACTTCCTCAGAAGAAAATCTGTTCTGTGCATTGAACCCACGGTACCTTTGCCAGTGCTGGGTGCAAATTGGGCATGGTACCCTTTTCCCAAGCTCCTTGACCACCTGTTTGGCTCAGTTCCCTTATGAAAAAGTGGTTTGTTTGTTAATCACATTCTGTTATTTATTCATTAGATGCTTCAGGTTACTAACAAAGTAGAATAAACATCAGTGTGATTTATACTACAGTGTTTGCAAAAGCATATGATAAGCCCTACATGAAGTAGGACATAAATCTGAACACGCAGAGGTATAGCATGCGTTGATGATTGAAGTAGACTAGTAGAAAAGAATAAATTCTACTTTCTGTAACCCATCTCTCTGCAGTGTCCACGATCCCAAAGTAGGTGATTTGGTGCTTACTTTAATAGTGTTCCTAAGATTTTATATTCTTATTAATTTCAGAGTTGAGGAGGAGAAGCTTAGTCTATTTTTCCTTGCCTTGCAAAGCCATCTGTTGCATAAATAATCAAAATACCTTTGATTATGTGCACAGGTAGTATAGGGTTCAAAAGGCAGTTTGTTGTAAAAGGAATTACAACCACAGGTTTCCAAATTACAGATTTGCTTGAGCTTGTAACCTGGAGATATACCTGCAGCAACCCATTACGTACAATGCTGTCGGTACTTATGAATGTGCTTGCCCCAGTGCTGTCTAGGGTTATTACGGGTTGAGGGATCTTCTGACATTTCCAAAGAACACAGAGGAATTCAATCCCCCCAGATCATTGTCCTGGGCCAAAATCTGTGGGACGACATAAACACATGACATAAAGCATAACCTTCAAATTGAAGGCAGACAGGAGGTAGTAGAAAGGGGTAATAAAAAACAAGGGCTGGAATATGATACAGAAGGGTTACCCAGTGGGAAATAAAATCACTACAGCCCATCACAAAAATAAAAAAACATTTCAGACTGTGAAGCACTGCAGTACTAGAGCATGTGGTGGTAATCCTATTCTTCCTTAGCCTCTTTTGGTTGTTGAAAACACGGGCATAAAGGAATGGCTTCCTCCCTTACCCTTCCTCTAGCAACCAGACCTCCGCTTTACCATATGCCTCAGTCTTCAGCATGCCTGGCTCCCCCCTCTTTCTCTATATCCTTAAGACATTTACAGGGTTCATCTTTGGCTCAGGTTGGTGGGAACTGAGGGCAAATCAGGAGTTCCCCTTTCAAATGAATGGGTTGAGAAAAGCAATTCAAGTGAAGAAAAGAAACAGAAATTTTTATGAGACCAGTTGTGCACAGTGAGGCCAGCCACAGGTAAAGAAGAAATCTATTGCTAGCCCTTGGATTACAACTCCGCTTTGCTGAACTGTAATTCAGATTGACTCCTGTCTAATCTGTAGATGTCTGTGGCTGACCATGACTGCAAAGCTGTGGACCTTAGCGAGGTCACTTTTCTTCACTGTGATCCGGGATGAGAAGCTCCTATACATTATGTTTTTACACACTTCTCCAGTAACTCAGAGAAAATACATCACTGCTTTTTGTGTTATAACTAATGTATCAATGATTCAGTTCTTGGAATGGACACCTGTGCACTGCCAAACCACTACAGAAGAAAAATAATTAATACAGGACAAGATTTCTTTTTTCTTTTTTTTTTTTTTCAATTATAAAATAAAGATATATAAGCGGAGAGATAATGTATAAAACAGATTATTATTATTATTATTATTTCTTTTTTTCTGGGGCGGAGGAGATCATTTTAATGATGGTAGGGTAATGAAGCACCTCTATGAGAGTGGTTTTAAATGACAACCAAGAATGTGAAGATGAGTTTGGATTAGATCTGCTCATAACAACAGTATTTGGGCTATAGAGTGTCTATGGCTTCCTGAGAATTTAGTTGCCATGTTCACCTGAGCATATTATGTGCACCTATTAACAAATCTTTTTCATGACTCTAAACAGTGTCTGATCTTCTGTCAGTCGTACAAAGGAAAATAATCTCAATTAACCCTTATATTGAGAATTCAAGAGAAAAAATATATGGATAGTTGTTTTCTTAGAAACTCACTTTAGCCCTGCATCCTCAAATATACCTTTTAATTAAATTATTTTTAATTAAAGCCTGATTCTGCAAACATGCAAGCATAAAACTGTTAAATTTGTGGACATTAATGTCTGGTTCTGAGAGGGTAAGTGACAAAAAAAAAAAAAAAAAACACAGCAAGTGAGTTCCATGGGAGTTTAAAAGGTTTCTGGGCTACTTATGTGCAAATGAAGGCATTTACTTGTAAGTTGTCCTCAGTGATAAATGGTAACAAAAATATGCTTGAATAAATTCCCCATTATAAACTGAGAAATTATATCATGACTTTGCCCTTTTCATTGCTCCTTGAAAAAGGTGAACCTCTCTAAAAAATTTATACCAGGACAGCTTCAGGTCTTTTGCACTGCTAATGAACTGAGTAACTGAGAAAACAGCACTTCTGCAATTAATATAAATTCAAAAGCTTGGCTCCTGGCAAAAAAGAAAGAACAATGAAAGAAACTTTCTAAATTATTAATGCAATATCTAAATACATTTTCTGAAAAAATCTATTTTCTAAGTCTTCCAGTCCTGCAAAGAAGCCATCATCAGTGCTAATGTAGTATTGAAAAAATAAGTGTAACTCTCATATCATGGGATAGAAGACATACAGCATGTACTTAAGGTACAACATAGCATACATATGAGAGTAAATTCAGTGAATGCCCATTTTTAGTCTAGAAAATACAACAGAAATACCCAGTCCTGGTTCAAAAATGCAACCTTTGGAAACAGGATTCTTTAGCTCAAAATACCAAAAGGCTCCACAAGCTATGAGACACTACTGAGAGGGAGCAAGGCAGCCAGCATGTTATTAGTGTGTTCAGTTTTGGGAGAAGAAGGACATTGAGGCCCTGGAATGTGTCCTGAAGAGGGCTATGAAGCTGGTGAAGGGTGTGGAACATAAGTCCTATGAGGAGTGTCTGAGGGAACCGGGGTTGTTTACTCTGGAGAAGAGGAGGTTCAGGGGAGACCTTATTGCTTTCTACAACTACCTTGAAAGGAAGTTGTGGGGAGCTGGGGGTCAGCTTCTTCTCACAGATAACCAGTGATAGGACTAGAGGGAATTGCCTCAAGTTGCACCAGGGGAGATTTAGGTTGGAAATTAGGAGAAATTTCTTCTCAGAAAGAGTAGCCAGGCATTGGAACGGGTTGCCCAGGGAAGTTGTGGCATCACTGTCTCTGGGGGTGTTCAAGGAAGGGTTGAATATGGTGCTTTGGGACATGGTTTAGTGGGTTACATTGGTAGTAGGGTGATGGTTGGACCAGATGACCTTGAAGGTCTATTCCAACCTTAATGATTCTATGATTCTATTATTCTATCAGTGTCTTAGCCATGTACAACAGCACAAATTTTGCCAGATGAAAATGCCCATGTTATTCTGCTAAGGGTTTGATTGAAACAGTGATGGTCTCCAGAAACAAGAACTGTTACTTTTGTAGGGCAAAGTACTGTGATTCCTGATCATGATGATATAGTTGAAGAATTTCTAGGTTCACAGTCGTTTTCACATGTTTATAAAGATAAATAACCCTAGAAACAGAACCATACACTAAACAGGAAATGAAGGAGCAAAAAATCATAGCAATCTCTCACAGTCTCTCTGAGGTGAAGTCCTCTCTGTTCCCATGCCAAGCAAACCATCTGGGAACATATGGCATCTCTGCGGCCAATAGTACCCATTTCATATTTCCATCTGTAGCTTTGTAGGTAGGTAGGTAGGTAAAATAAATGTAGTACAAGGCACTATGCTGAAAAATAATTATTCTGTAGGGAGCAATCCCTTATTGTTTGTCCAACCTCTTTCAATTTTTGTGCTTTTTCAATCAATGGTGCAACTCACTCATGTGGTAAATAGCAGTCATCCCAGATTGAAGGATATTTATCAGGAAATGTTGTTTCAATGACTGCTTGAATGGAAGTGGAAAACAAATTTAATCCAATCTTCCATTGTTCCTAAAAAAAAAAATAAAAAATTACTAGACCCAGTCCAAGCACAAATGTAGGTGGGAAGCAGGAAGGCGGAAGGCTTCCAGAAAAAAAAGTTACTTTGATTCAGTGCAATTTCCTGCAGTGCTGTATGTAGTCTCAAACTGCAGTGTAACATTTATCAGTGATTTGCCCATTGTAAATTTTGTGCCTCTCTAAGCATATAAAATTTTGTGATGGTCTCTTTAATCTGAGGATATTAAACCGTAAGATACATTTACAGGAACAGTTTGCAGAACTCCATCTATGACTACAGCAGGTTTATTACAAGAATACATGTTGCAGATAATCTTCAAATTTGCTGAAAGTGCTTGACTATAGAATATAATAAAAATCAATTGTAGTAAAGGAAATCAACTGCACCATTGCATAAAAAGATTCTTGCTTTGAAAAACCAATATTTTATTGTCTTGCTGTAGGCAAGGGATAATGTTGGCAATGGTAAGTTCTGTACTGCAGTAAGTTATACTGTTCTGTGTAAATAGAACCAGACAATGATGTCTCTGAGTGGATGATATTAGTTCAGGGAAAATCACAAAAAATCATATGAAAAAAATGTTTGAATAGGCCATGCAAAATTAATATTAAATTTCCTGTCATCTACCTCATTACCTTGTTAGATGACTTGTATTAAAAGCAGTGAAGCAAAGAATCAGTAACCTGTGCCTTTGCCATCTCTGCAGTGCTGCAGATATACATTTCACACAATTTATACAGACATTATGTATGTTGAGTGTGCTTTCCTGGAGTATAAAAGCATCGGACTAGAAATTATGACTTTATTATGGTACGTCAAGGTTCTGCTTATTGAAATTATCCTTGAAAATCACTGTTATCAAGACCCAAGACTAGTGGGTATCACAAGTATTCTTTGTACATTATCCAGAGATAAGGCTGTATGTCTGTATATGTAATATATATCTACTTAAACATGTGAGTACATAAACTGTTGTTCATATAGACATGATAACTTTATGTAACTATACTTGAATACATAAAAATAACTACATCTTCCAGATTTTGTTGTTATTGTTGTTATTGTTTCAGAACAAAAATTTGAAAAACAAAGTTGAATTATTATGCAAAATATTTTGACAGATGGTTTAGTTAAAATCGATTTTTCTGGAATGTGTTGTCTCTTGCTCACTGTGCTTTTTTAAGACCATCTTTAGCAACCCATGGTCTTCCTGAGCAACTTCTTTAGAATTAATTGAGAAATAGGGAAAAAAGGTCTTACAGGCCCAGGGGATAAGTGCATCAAGATACATTGGTTTCTGTAGTATGGCTGCTTTAATAATCTCCCAAATCCTGGAATCATTCCCTTGACAACCAACCCCACATGTTTACCAACCCAAGTATTTTGGGGGCTACATCATAAAACAGATAGAAGAAGATCGTCCAAGAAAGCACTGGATTGTTTCTCTTGGTTTGCTACTGAAAATAGGAGGCTATAGCCAAGAAAAGCGTGAAATGGAGTATTAAGAGCTAGGAACTTCTATATCTTTCTGTCAAAACCTCCAGGTTCTTACAGATCAATACCTTGAGAATGCTCAACAGAATGTAACCTCATAACAAAACTAATTTTAAATCTGCCACTGCATTTTTATTCACACTTCCTCATTTTCCAAAAGTGGAGAGAATATATTTGTTTGGTGATTTAACAATTTAAAACATAATTGCCATGACATTACAGTTGTTTGGGGGATGGAGAGAACTACTCAATTCTTTAAAAAACACAAGGAAACCCCTACATTACCTACAGAATATTTTATTTCACTTTAGAAGAAAAAAAAAAGAACAAACAAACAAACAAACATCATAATTTGGTCTCTAAGACCATCAATTAAAGAAAAAAGTGCAAATCCTGCTTACTGTAGAGAAAAGACCATTAGATATTCGCAGGAGTTTTATGTGAATTGAAAGAGAGGTGTTTTTTTTTTTTTTTTTTTTTTTTTTTCAGGTAGTAGAGAAGACATGGGAAGAACATTTCTCATTTCTGCTGGATAATTATAATGATAGGATATTTTCTTACCAAGTATAGCTTGTGAAAACCATGTGCACATTCACATAATTGACAGGATCTTCTGAGCTTTTCTGCTCTATTGATATACACATAACGGAGTACCAGGTTTTACAGAACTGCCTAAATGCATTAGCTGATGGACTGAAATTACTCAGAAGTGCCACCACTGGCTATCACTTACTAGTTCCAGCTATCATTCTTCCTGTTTCTTAACACCAGAAATCACTTCAGCCCTGCTAAAAAACGTCACATGACATCTGCAAGAAAAGATAAAAATGCACTGAACTATTAACTTATACACGATTTGCAATTCCCATGAAAATATACCTAAACGTGGTCTTATTGTACTCTTCTTTTAAATAACCGAGCATAAGCAAAATGTGAAAACTGGTCTCTGGATAACCTGACAGTCTAATTGTGCTTTTAGTCCCTTAACTATTCAAATGTGATATTTTGATATATTTTATTCCTTTTAATCTCCCTGTCTTGACTTTTATCTTCCTTTCCCTCTCCCTATACTTTGTCTTTCTTATTTGGAGTTAAATTGAGTTGGTGGAAATGGGAAATAAGTGCATTTTCTATTTTACATTTTGAAAGCTGTGAAATTTGTGCTTTATCTTTTCTTCTCTGACATCAAGCCCATAGTTTATCAAAGTCTGTAAACAGACAAAGCATAGGTTAATAGGAAAAAAAAAAGAGACTATTACCCAACTCATGTTGAAAATGGGCCAGCAACATGTCCTTGCAGCACAGAACAGCTGACAGCATCCCAGGCTGCATTAAGGAGAGCACTATCAGCAGGTTAAGACCCCTACTCAGAGGTCCCCTTCAATCCTACATGTTTCTATCATTTTAATATGAGAGAAAGAATTTTAAATCACATGCCAGTCTATGACTGACACTAAGAGCTAACTAGAGTTCATCATAAACATTTTGTTCCTTCTCTGGGTATGTGCTGAAATTAATTTTTTTTTAAATTTTTATTTTTTTGTGAAATGTTATTTTTTCATTGTTATTGTTAATGGAAGCTTTCTAAAACAGACAAATAAGCAAAAACCAACCAACCAACCACCTACAAAAAAAACCTGATTTAGACTTCCTGTTCTTCGTCCATGAGTTTTCAGAAAAGACTTTCTAACTGTGGTCTGTTGGCTTCTGGATATGCAGGTATTATTTCTAAAATGTTTGTAAAGGTCTATAGTAAAATAAAGGTAATAGAAAAAACATTGCTTCATGTAAGTATGCAAAAATTGTAAAAAATTGTAAAAGGTTCTTAGGGGACGCAAAGACCAGAAATAATGAAAAAGTGTTCCTAAACTTAGAAGCCCTCCATGTGATGAAACACATCTGTCTGTGCTGTGAAAGACAGGGAAAGTTTAGGGAAGGTTGTGTAGGGAAGTTTACTGCAGAAATCATCTACTGTCACCATGAGGCTTATCAGAGAGTGATACCCCCCTGTGAGCTGCTCTAGGTTATTTGCTACTTAAGGGATTAAATAGGAGAAAGGCAAATAACTGTTTTTGTTTTGTTTTGTTTTGTTTTGTTTTGTTTTTGATAGACTGAGATGTTCTTAGCTATTCTTATCTATGCAATACCAGCATAGTTGCTGCTGTGTTAGAAATGAAAACCCAAAGAAACAGAAATGCTGAAATCAACAATAAAGGATTTGGCAACTAAAAGAAAGTCAACGTGGTATTATCTTATAACCAGTAGATCCTAAGTTCATCAAGAAACATCTCTGGGATGTTTTTACAAATGTAATGACCGTAAAATGAAAGCTCTCAGCAGAAGTAAAGACAGCAAATATCTACCATTGACCCATAATGTCTCTTTCAGTCTTGCAAAAAAGGAGAGAAGTTACCTCTTTACTTAATAATTGCTAAACATTTATTGAATATAGAAAAGCAGACTGGGAGGATATGATTAGTGGAAGGAGACTTCCCAATTTGAAAGGTAAATTAGTATCGGAAACTGCAAGAAGTTAAATTTACTTGTACAGTGAATTACCAGTTACCTTGTACACTAAAATTAGAAATCTTCCTTATTTGCATTGCCAAATAAAAGAGAAAAAAAAGTTACATTTCATCGTATCCAGTTTATAATTGACTTTTTTTTTTTTTTTTTTCCCCAGTAGGGAACAAAGTACATCGTACTGAAAATGAAGAGAATATTTAAATTTCTATTCTTAAATTAGTATAAAGGCATAGGGTGTCTTGGATAGGTTGAGTCATTCACAAGACACTTTCAGATTTGTTGCTGTTCTTTTTTTCCATTGTTATATTTATTACATAGATGGAAAAGGCACCTTTCTTCCTTTCCCAAACTGAATTTCTTTGATTTTCCTTTTCACAAATCCACCATTAGCTAACTTATGTCTTAATATAGGATCATAGAATCATAGAACGGCTTTGGTTGGAAGGGACCTTAAAGATAGTCTAGTTCCAAACCTCTGCCATAGGCAGGGATGCCACCCACTAGATCAGGTTAGCCAAGGTCCCATCCAACCTGGCCTTGAACACCTCCAGGGATGGGGCATCCACAGCCCCGGACAACTTGTTCCAGTGCCTCATGACTCTTACACTGAAGAATGTCCTCCTAATGTTTAGTATAAATCTATCCTCTTTTAGTTTAAGATTAAACCCCTTGTCCTATCATCATATACCCAAGTAGAGTCCCTCTCCACTGTTTTATAAGACCTCTTTAGTACTTATAAGTATTATAATATATATATAATATATAATATTATATATATATATATATAATATATATAATATATAATATATAATATATAATATATAATACTTATAAGTATTGAAAGGCCACAATGAGTTCTCCCTGGAGAGACCTCCTCTCTTCTTCAGGTTGAACATCCCTGACTCTCTCAGCCTTTCTTCAGAGGAGAGGTGCTCCAGCCCTCTGATCATTTTTGTGGTCTTCCTCTGGACTCGCTCTAACAGGTCCACATCTTTGTTGTGCTGGGGGCTCCAAACCTGGAGGCAGTATCTTGTTTTTCTAGTGTTGGGCTTGTGTTTCCAGAAACACAAAGAAAATTTGGTTATAAATATGGTGGTCTTATTTAGTGTGGAATATCAGAGACTATTTATTTATTTATTTATAGAGAATTATAAATCATAAATGAAAACTATAAAAAGATGGGCGCAGGTGGCCTTTCTCCTTTGGCTTTACTTCAGATGCCATTGTTCCATCACTAAATCTGAATATGTGAAGAAGATCTGGACATAGATATACTTCAAACTGGACCTAGAGTTATAAAGGGCCAGGAGCAGCGATACCGCATTGTATTTCCTCTACTTCCCTATCATCAAGAGGAAACATATTAACAAAATAGTTTTTTATTTCTTTATTTTGATGTGGAGTTTTTCCACAGTAGATGGAAATAAATAGGCTTCTCTACTTTTTTTTTACTGCTTGACATCATCTCAGTAGATATTTTGGTACGATTAGAAACAATAAAACAAGTTGAGTAATTTTTTTTTGCTGAGTTGTGGTTGGCTTTATATACATATACGCACGTGTATATGTATATTTTGAGTTTCCTTCCAGAAATGTGAGACTTTCCATATAGAGGCCAAATTGTCATTTTAGCAATATGAAAAACTGTAAAACATTTTAACAATCCTGCTAGTATTGCAACAAAACATTTTGTTTGTAGGAAGTCTAATCCAACTGATTTGAAATGCTGACCACAAACTTTTCTTTCCAAAAGAATTGAAGAACCATCACTGTTACAAAGACCTTTCATACTTGTCATAAGAAAATTTAAAGGTAACATATTTAGAGACATTTTGATAAATCGCAGTACATTTGTTGTATGTTTTGATTATTATTTCTCAAATATTAATTACCTGTGAATATATTTTTCCATGATTTGGGAAGAGGATGATTGTTTTCCAGATAGAGAATGAACTGTAGTTTTTTAAATAGAACCTGAGCAAACTCTGACTATTAACTCTTTAGGATTCTGAATAAAACTACATGCAAAGTCATTTTTCTCTAAGGGGGTAAAGTCATACCAGTGTCCAAATTCACTTTGAATATTCTCATGAGGAAATAGAGTTATTGTTGAACAGCTGCTTTAGCATTTCAGCAGTTCTGTTCAAGCCCATCACGATAATTGGACAACTTTAATTTCTCCTTTTAATTGAGGGGGATGTTGCAATTGATAAAATAAGTAAATATAATTTTCAGTTCTAGGTAAATCTCTGATTTCAGACAGAAAGCTTCAGTAGTACTAGTGAATGTAATTTTCAGTGGTTTCCTCTTTTGTTTTCAGTGATAAATTTTCAAGACAGACAATTTATTGAATGTTGGATGTTACAGAGTTTCTGAGAATCCTGATATGCAGAGATTAATAACTAATCCTTTAAAAAATTGTATTATTCTAAGACATAGAAGATTGAGGTGGTAAAGTCCCATTAGATAATTTGCTCTGTTAAAGTAGAGGATATAGTGTCTTGACAGAAAAAGTATGAAGTATTAAACTGTTAGTGAACATGACCTGAGTCAAGAAGTCAAGTACTTCAATCAGGAGTCGTTAGCAGAGGAGAAAAGTGTTGTAAATAAAATACGGCCATTGAAGATTTTGTCTCTTAGAATCAGCAGTTAAAGTCTAAGAATTTGGTGACTGACACAACTGTTTTTGTTCTGCATCTGTTTCATTCTGTCATATGCTATGCTTTTAAATTTACTTCAGATGTGCTTTTTAAGCATACATTGTATTTAATAAATTCCCACCACTTGGCACTTTATGCATTTATGGGTACCAATTGACCAGGGAAAACTGTAATTACATATATTTCATTCTTTTCTCTGGAGGACTTATTGTTCATACTTTTTGTGATGTGTAAAACACATCTTTAGTATTAAAAAGACATGGCAATTCCATCTCTTAAGGAATGTCCCAGTATAATGCAAATAATATAAAATGTGCTCACATGGCAATAAGTCTGAAAGATTATCACAGTGCAAGATTTTTACATATTCAGTACTTAGGCTATAGTATCATAGAAACATAGAATATCCCGAGTTGGAAGGGACCCATAAGGATCATCAAGTCCAACTCCTGGCACCGCACAGGTCTACCCAAAAGTTTAGACCATGTGACTAAGTGTACAGGCCAATCGCTTCTTAAATTCAGACAGGCTTGGTGCAGTGACTACTTCACTGGGGAGCCTGCTCCAGTGTGCAACCACCCTTTCGGTGAAGAACCTCTTCCTGATGTCCAGCCTAAACTTCCCCTGCCTCAGCTTAACACCATTCCCACGGGTCCTGTCACTGGTGATAATGGGGAATAGGTCACCTGCCTCTCCACTCCCCCTTGCGAGGAAGTTGTAGACCGCAATGAGGTCCCCCCTCAACCTCCTCTTCTCCAGGCTGAGCAGGCCCAGTGACCTCAGCGGTTCCTCATGTCTTTTCCTCTAGGCCCTTCACCATCTTTGTCGCCCTCCTCTGGACACTCTCCAACAGTTTAATGTCCTTTTTGTACTGTGGTGCCCAGAACTGCACACAGTACTCGAGGTGAGGCCGCACCAGCACAGAGTAGAGCGGGACAATCACTTCCCTCGACCGACTAGCAATGCCGTGCTTGATGGGTCCCAGGATACGGTTGCCCCCCTGGCTGCCAGGGCACACTGCTGGCTCATATTCAACTTGCTTTCAACCACAAGTCCCAGATCCCTCTCTGCAGGGCTGCTCTCCAGCGTCTCGTTGCCCAGTCTGTACATATAGCCAGGGTTGGCCGGTCCCAGGTGCAGGACCCGGCACTTGCTTTTGTTAAACTTCATGAGGCTGGTGACCGCCCAGCTCTCCAATCTGTCCAGATCTCTCTGCAAGGCCTTTCCACCCTCAGCCGAGTCCACAACTCCTCCAAGTTTGGTGTCATCGGCAAATTTGCTCAAAACACCTTCTAGTCCTACATCCAAATCATTTATAAAAACATTGAAGAGGACTGGCCCTAAAATGGAGCCTTGAGGGACCCCACCAGTGACCATCCACCAGCCAGATGTGGCCCCATTTACCACAACCCTTTGAGCCCTGCCCGTCAGCCAATTGCTCACCCATTGTGTGATGTTTCTGTTTAGCTGTATAAAGCCAAACTGTTTAGCTGTATAAAGCTGTCTATTTGTTTAGCTATATTTTTCCTATCAGTGTTTATTATTTTTGTATTGGAGAGCCAATCAGATTAGGAGATCATAATGCAGCAGTACCCTTGCTGGCATTTTTGTTCTAAATTTTTACTGCAAATTTTCACATGGGAGCTCAGAAGCTGACTTATGCAACTATCATTGCAACTTGTGTGTTCCTACAGTGACTTTTAAGGAAATAATCTGAGATACTGTTGTAGGCTCATTAATACAATGTGAGAAAAGGAGAAAACGAGAGAGGGTTTAGGATCAGTTTTTCCAGTTATAAATACTTTCTTTCATTACTTCTTGTGTTTAAATTATTAATGTTACTTGGATTGTAGAAGGGAATAAAGATGCTTTTGGGAACTGTAAATGAAAGACATAAGCAAACACACTAAATGGATTGCAGACAGGATAGTTGTGTCAAAGCCATGACTGTATGTGTCCTTTCTATTCATCAGGATAAAAAGTTAATGTTTAGGTCAGATAAAACTATATCTTGCCTTTGATGTGGTTTCATTGAAATGTTCAGAGTTATTAGCTAATGTAATGGACAAAAGGAGTATATGGGTCAATGTTGTACTTAAACCTCTTTAAAGAAAACAAAACAAAATAAAACAATATTTTAAAAAAGTTACCTGTTTGTTTAGAAGAAAACATTTTGTAATCTGTCACTAGTAGCTAATAAGCAAGGAATGAAAGAGTGATTTCAACTTGACTGTAAAACATGAACATTTTAATGTAATTCCCTTACATGGGCCTTGCTGCTAAGAGTTTAATTTGCCTTTGTTATTGCAGAATGGCTCTGGAACAAAGATGAATCTATTACCTATAGGATAAGTAACAAAATAAAATCACAGAAGTAAACAGCTGAAGTGGAACATAATTCTCATGTGTGTGTTTAGTAAGGAACCGTAAGTGATCAAAAGACAGAATTAAGTTGTTTTGCAAGGTACAGACTTCTGTAGCAAAAGAAGGAAAAACATTAACTACATTCTATTTCTGTGATGTGCTGTTTTGTTAAACTTTTTTAATTCCCCACAGCTTATGGTAGCTTGTTGGTGATTTAGTATTGTTTGGAGTTACTTGTATATTCAAATTAAAATATTTATTATTTAAATGTATTCCACATTTTTTCCATCATTTTCTTAATGTCTTGTACAGTAAGTGACTAGGTAAGCTTGCGTTAAAATATCTTCTGTATTCATATAATTTAAAAAGTAATAAATCAGAAAAGGTTTACAGGACTGATTTCAGGTTAGGAAGTGCTAAACTCTAATTCTAATTTTAAATTGTGCTAAATTATGAAGCCAGCATTTGATGTTCAATATCTGAATACAGTGCTTTTGTCAAGTTGATATTGTGTATCTCAGAGGCTGCTATTCACCCACTAGTGACATTGCATATGGCATCATAAACTATAATCTGGTAGTTTATTGTTTTCTCATTTTTCTTCAGGCATGTTTAGTCCATTGCTGAATATCTGAAGTTTAATTCCTTCGGATGTTTAATAACAACACTGCCACAGATCATTTAATTTGGCATTATATAAAAGCTGATGCAAAAAATTTGGAAAATGAGGAAAAAGAACATTAAGAGACTCTTCCCTCTGCCTTTGGCAAATGAAATGTTCAGGGCCCACATTTGACTATGGCAGGGAATGCCATTTTGGCAATCCATTATCAGTCTGTTTGTTCTTTATTAGAACTTGCTAAAGGTTTTTTTTTTTTTTTTTTTTTTTTTCACATGGTGGTAAATCTCAATTTGGGTAATGTAAGCCACTATATCATTCTTTAAAATGATTAGATTATGATTTATTATTATTAGATATTTTGTCAATATTTTATTGTAGATTAGTTATTAACTAAACTATTCTTCTACTGACATATTTAATTCGTGATGTAATTCTTTTGCAGGAAAACTAGTTTTAGATACGGAATGAATTTTGCTTAGTAGTGTTTTTCAGACTGACTTAAAGATATGATACATAATAAGATTTTGCCATTCTGAAGACTTTATCCCTAGCAATCTGCATTTAAAATACATATGTGTGTATAGATTTATAAATATAAAAATAAATGTGTTAAGTGAAGCAATGTATAAAGGAACGAATAAATTTGGCAAGACATTACTGTAACTCTTCCAGTTCTTGTATTCCTTTTTTTTTTTTTTTTTTTTTTTTTTTCATTTCATGGTCATGCATTACATTTCAATGTGAGATACCATAAAAGAGACACTTGAGATTTTTCTTTCTAGATATGCATTGCTTCATTCTTTATGCCTGCATTCTCTCATCATTTTCCTATTATTTCAGCCCAGATTTTCTTTTGTTTAGCTACAGTATTCTGTTTATTGAGTGAATTCAATACAAGTGAGTTACTCCTTAAACTAAAGCATGATTGGAAGAATCAGAATTGGGAGGGAAAAAATGAACTCTAGGTTGTGTTAGGCAGAAGAACAATTCCTTTTAGGGTCTGCAGCGTTTGACCTGTCCCTGTGCAGCTGACCAGGTCATGTGACACCAGACAGCTCTGCCCTGACACTGTTTTCTCATGCTGAGGTCCAAAGGGGCCACCCTTTTCCATGCACCAGGTTATATTATTATTATTATTATTATTAGTATTATTATTATTATTATTAAAAAAATAATAAATAATATTAATAATAATGATGATAATAATTACTACTACTACTAGTACTACTACTACTACTACTACTAATTTTGTTTCCCCAAGGGATGAATCTAGCTAAATATGCCATTGATGCCTGGGAGTTTTTTAGTTTAAGCTGTTTTGCTGAGAGCATGATCAGCTGAGAATATAGGAAGGGTGTTTTACCCTGAACACCATTATGATAAGCAGTGGTCATCTGTGATGATGGGATAACAAAGACACTGATGGAAAAGGATTTTTCTGTTTTATTCCGTGTTCCAACATGGACCTGCGAAAATGGGATCTCTCACTGATCACTCTTCAGGGGGCATCATTAGAACACAGGAAGCATCAACTAAATCACTGTATTGTATGCCAAAATATTTGAGTGAAATATTTCACACAGAAAACTTTGGTTACTTACAATATGTATTCCATATAAGTTACAAGAGTAACTGCATAAAAAGGACATAGACTTTAAAGGTGGTATTGAGATTGGTTGGAGGGGATAGCAAGCACAGGGAAAGTACTCAAGGAGTAATAATGCATGAATTAACTTGTCATTGACTCTAGCAAAGTCAGGAAAGATGAAAGCCATGAATGAAAAATCACAATAACTTCCTTTGGTTGAATGTTTAATACTTTTTATTACATGTTTCATGCAGCAGACACACACTGTGTTTGTGTATGGTGCATGAGAATATGTCTGTGCTTGGCATCTCTGCACTGAATAACAATTTATATTTCTTGAAAAACATTTCCAAAATAAAGGATAGGGTAAACAGCAATTATGGAGCTCTAGATGAAGCTTTTTCTAAGACAGTGTGACAGTTAAGTTGAATACTGATTACGTTCATTGTTTTCCAGTGCTGTGTTCAGCATATTTATCTTACAGACGAGTTAGCCAAAACAATAATTGACCTTTTACTAAGTCATTCAATCCTACTGTTCTGCATAGCTCTTTTAACATTGTCCTTAAATCCCATCTACTTTCTGATTTATTATTTTTTAAAGAACAGGGAACAAATTATCAATCAATCAATAAATAAATAAACAAAAGAACTGCTATATTTTGAAAATATTGCCTACATTATAAAGATATCAGTGATCTGTGATTAGTAACTTTTGACCAAATTTTCAGTGTTTGTAATGACTTCAATGAAATTTATTTGATTTATGCTAAAAGGTCATTTCCCTTTGTTTTATGCACCAATGTATTGCTCTGTTTTTCTCTTTTCTAGAGGATTCTGTATTTTAGGCTTTAGAAGCTCACTTCTCTCTCAGAATGACCCGTTCCATGCTTTTTCCTTAAAGATGTCTCTTGCTCAGCAACGCTCAAGAGGAAAGGAGGGGAAAATAAGTAAAAAAATGCATGTCTCTTTACTGTTCTTTTTAGCAGGTCAGCTACCAAATCATTTCCATTTACTTAATGACTTCCTGATCTCAAGTCCATTTCCACAAGGACTGGTGTGAGCTTTCTCCTCCAGCAGTGCTATCAGCTCTTAGTCTAGGAAAGGCAGACATTAAAATTTCACCTATTCAGAAGTTCATTCAATGCCTAATTATTTAAAATGATCCATTAAACAGGTTTCTTATCATGGTGGGTCAGGTTATAGCCACAGTACCCAAAAACCTACCAAAGCAAATGGAGAGACAGGATACATTGTATCTTTGTCTTCACTAAAAAATCTAGTGCTTTAAGCACAGTAGTGACATAATTCTACATGTTATTATTTAACTGAATAATAGGACATGACTAATGTTCAGCTTTGTACCAGAACCAAACACTTAGCTCTCAGCCACTTTATGCTAACAACAAATCAATGCCAAAACAGTCTAAAGTTTTCTCTCAGTGTACTTTGATCACCATCCACCATTAGAGGTGTGCCAGCTGACTTCTTACTGCCATATATAGGCATGAGAAAATTATCCAGTTTTTACAGGCCTTTAGTGGCAGAGTGTCTTTAGGTGTCTTTAAAGGTCTCTTTAAAGACACCTGCACCTGGGGGAAACTTTGCTCTCTGATGTTTTGTCTGGTCTCTCTCCCCTGACAATCCAGACCAGAGTTTACTGAAATGAGCTTCAGTGACTTCCCAGCTCTTTGCCTGCCTGAGTGTTTCCTCCAAAAGTGCAAACGTTGCAACAGGGCCTGACCCTGATGAAAGTGTACACCTACGGTCATGTTTCCTGTCTGTTCTGTTACTAACTGTTTGTCAAAGGAAACAAGGAAATTCAGAATGAAGTGAAACATGAAGAAATGCAGTCATCTAAGCTGATGTCTTCTGACATACTGGATCAGTTACCTGGAAAAATGAGATTTGCTTCTGAGCTTTATTCAGGTATTAAAAAGAAACCATTTAATTTGTTGGTGAAACTTAATGCTAACATTGATTTCAAACGACAGACAGAGGGTCCAGCTAAATTATTTTCCTTAGCCTAATTTTTATTTCAATATCTCTGAAACTAAGGCAATTTTAAAGAACTGAAGTTCATGAGGGAAGATAAATTATCTAATAATTCTTGAAGTCTTTTTTTTTTTTTTGTATGTATTTAAATTTACAAATTATTTCATATTTAAAGCATTGACCTGAAAGCAGACAAAATGTTTCTTATAGTAAAATCATAGTGAGTGAAAAATGCATCTTTTTATTATGACTGCCTACGTTTCTTACTCCTTGTCCTGAAATGATGTATACAGATTTGAACTGAGTATGAAAAAAATTTACTAACCAATGGACTGAAAGCTGTGTTAATAACCAGGATGTAGAAGCTCACTTAGATTTTGGTCATGTGGACAGAAACTAAGTATTGAGGTAACTGATGACCACAACTTGGCTCGCAGAAGCTTCCTTAATTCTAGAAGAACATAGCTGTACACCAAAAGAAGTGATTAAATTCACTCATAACAATTTTCATGTTTTTGCAGTGGGAACTTGTCATGTCTCTGCAGCCCTGCAATACACAAGGATCACACATAAAACATCTGTTGCATTTGATTCTTATTCTGATTGTTTTGCAAAGTTAAGCGGTCTGGTAAACTCAATTTGTCATAAAACGCACAGACAAGAACTGAATATTAACAGTTATTTCTTTATGACAAGACTCTAGGACTTCTTTTAGTTTTCTCTGTTTCTCATATCATGGCTTCATGTAAGGACATGACCTCAGGGAGCTGAGGTCAAAGCCGTGGCATATGCTATGGAATCATTCTAACCCATAGTACAGACCCAGAGTTTGTGAACTTATGAAACTTTATTCACCCCACCCTATCAGCATTTCCACACTGCTTTTTATTATTTCTAGTTGCATCATGTCTCAAGTGGGTCACACAATATATAGGACATGCCTATTTCTTTTTATTTGCTGTGTAAAGTCAATAACATATTTGTCGGTGCTGAGCAAATAATAATATGGAACGATTTATCCTAAGCATTTAAGCATTATAATATTTATTTTTAAAGGTATAGAAACAACTAGAGGAAAGGAAAATCTCACTGATTCCTTTGTTAACTACTCCTGATCAGCAGGAGTTTCCCATATCTTTTGCACATGTGTTTTACTATTTTCCAAAGCAACAATGTCATGCTCATTCTCTGACTGGGCCTTTTCTTCCAGAGAATGGCTGGGGGTCACTTGCCGAACTACAATTCAGCTGGTTTTCAACCTCAAGGGAGTTTTTTTTTTTAATTTATTTTTTTCTTCCCGTTTAATAGCCATTTTTCTTTTTTCCACTAGCAATGACTAATCAGCACTTCCCTTGCTCTTTTCTCCCATCAGGGGCACGACACAAGGAACCTGTCTGAACTGCATCTTAACTGATAGTCTTTTCAGAGAGGGTCAGAAAGTGAACTGAATAGATAGTGGAAAAATAAAAGCAAAGGACATTTATACTCAGCAGAACTTTAAGTCATGGTAATATGCTATGTATGTTGAAAATGAACATTTTAGGTAATACAAGGGGGAAGTAGGGGAGGTGTCCCTCACTGTTCAAGTTCTTAACTTTTATAGCTGCACAACTGCTTTTCATCTGGATTCTGACAGTGATGATACAGGTACATTCAGGCCACTTTTTGGAAGAGCTGTTGAATCAGACAGATGTGAATATAGGATATAACATATCGG